>NW_004567137.1:13098131-13173992 GCF_000260355.1 Condylura cristata
AGCTTGCAGTGCTTCACTTTAGCCTGTTGTGCCACCAGGGAGGGCCCAATCATTCTGTGTTTAATTGAGGAAACTCCATAGAGGGTACAGAGATGGAGGCTTTGTTCGCTGGAAACATTACTGGCCCCTGTCCTTCCACACTGCCTGTAGTAGAACTCCTCCCCTTTAGAACCAAATCTCAGTTTTTCAATTTCCCGGCAGATCCTGTTCCACGGACTTGCTCCTGGCTCAGACACACCCCTCACCATCTTTTCTTCTGTCTCACTTGGAAATACAGAACACTGTGCCCTGGAATTAGACTCAAAATATTTTCAAAATAAAAAATCAACAAGGACACAAGCAGGAGAAACTAAGCTCCAAGCCTGTATATTCTGGTCTCTTCTGTGGAAAGAAGGGACCAGACTGAGAAGCAGTCCGAAAGAGGAGGGAAGTTTTGAAATCTAGTTTGGGAGAACAGAAGATTCTAGATTAGCAGGGAGGGGGAATGAAGTTAGCCCTAAGAGTCTTCTCTTCGGATGACAGATCTTCCTCCTGAATTATCCACTCACTAGCCCAGAGTGAAAGGAAATCAGCTAGATGTGGTGGGATGAATTGTGGGGTAGGGGGCAAAAAAGCTCTTTCTGGTGATGAAGTTAAATACCAAACTATTTCCTGAAAGGAAGTGGTGAAATGTAGATATTTTTATCCTCCTCAGATGATTTTGGCTGCTTCCCATTGGACAAAGGAAGTGGTTTACATGAGCCTAGGAAACTTTATCTGAAAATGGCAACTCTGTGGGTATCCCTCTATTACATGCACATAAAAAAGGTTCAAGGCCATCTGTAGAAGAGCAAACAATTGCTCAACCCCAGACCCTCCCAGAGAGCAAGCTCCTACCACCTTTTCTCACCTGGTTCCCATACTCCCAACAAGCACAAACCAGAAAGGGCCTGAGTCACCGGGTCACATGACTGAAAGTGCACACAGGGCCTCTCCACACTTGGCAGGGCCGCATGAAACCCAAATCCCTGGTGCCCTGCAAGCGAGGAGCGCTCGCTGCGTCAGGAAACATCCTGTACAGGTCTGCATCAGGAAACACCCGGGGCCCCCATCAGGCCACTGAACTTTAGAGAAAATTCAGACTTGGGAATGATTCACTCCAAGGGGCTTCTGCCTGGCTTTATGACCAGTTCAGTGGAACCCCTAAGTGACGTGTCCAAGTTTAGGGTTTACAGGAAACTAAGACCAAGGTTGCTGGGGGAAGAGCTCTGCATGACTCCACATCTAGCCTTCCTTCCCTGTGCCAGGTAGTCACAGAAAGGGTCTGCAATGACCCTTCCCTGCCCCCTGCTCTCGGGCTGCTGTTCATGTGTTAGTCAGTCCGCTGATTAGCTGGGTAGTTAGCTGGCTAATGGGTTGATCAGTTAGTTTTGGAAATAGCACACAGCATAGTCACCTCCAGATTCATTAATGATTTCACTGCCCCACAGCAAATCAGAAAGGCCTTGAACAGGAAGTTTGTGAGAAAAAACTTCGGAGGCTCTAATAATTTCCATTTTCCTGGAATCACGGTCTTAAACATGACTCAGTCAGTTAAATCTTAGGGACCATCTTACCCAGGAAAGGAAAGCCCAGATTGATGAGGTGACAGGCCCAGGTCACACATCTGGCCAGTGCCCTTCAACTGAGAGTGGTTCCGCACACATCCACCATGTGGGGAGGAAACAGGCCATTTCCCCTTGTGATTCAAGTAGTGGGGTTTGCTGAAGATTTGACAGGCACTGTTGAGACATTTTCCCTCTTGTCTGTGTCCTGAAACAGGAAGGTCCCAGAACAGAAACAGGGACAAGACAGGAATCAAGGGGAAGATTTTGCAAGAATTTTACTGTTCACATGGGCTGGTAAACAAGAGATTAATAACCTGATAAGTCTAGGCCCACACACCTGCTGCCATAAATTTCCTTGGCTCATGTTTTTGTTTTACCATTTCTGGGCTATCTGTGAGCAGCTTATCACACTGGCTGCTATGGAAAAAAGGGAGTTGCAGACCCAGAAGAAAGAGTCATAGATTTGAGGCCAGACCGGTTAAACCTGGAGCTGTGGGCCCACAGCCACGAAGAAGGCTCACCGTGGAGATGGTCACAAGCCTCGCCCCCCCACCCCACACCGAGCTCCAGCTGATCACAGCTAGCAACAAGTGCAATTCAGTCCAGTCCACTCCCCTTGCTTTCTCAGCCGACAAAGTTTAACTCCTTTGCTCTCAAACCCCAACACCAAAATCTACACAGACCCTTATGTAGTGGCTGGTCACTTGCGGTGTCTCTTGTCTGGCCTCACCAAGTATGTAAGGTGTCCTCTTTTCTTATCTTTATTTTAAAGATTCATTTATTTATGCATACAGAACTGGGGTACAGGGGCGGTGCGAGGATTCACCAGAGACAGAGTAGGGAACAGAAAAGGCAGAATGATGAAGTACACTAATGAGGAGAGCAGCAGGAGAGGTCTGCTGTGCCATGTGGGTCACCTCCGAGGCCAGGGATGGATTTGCACTGAAGTCCTGAAGTGGCTGCAGCCAGCTTGCAGTGCTACATCCTAACGCACTGCACCACCAGAGAGGGCCTGGGTGTCCTCTTTTCAATATTGACCAGTGAGTCTCAAGAGTTCTTTCCTGGGCCTTCAGTCCACCCCACCAGCTCCCAGCAGGGAGAGCAGAGGACAGCGACTATACACTGCTGGCTTATCCTCCTGTTTTGTTTTGTCGGGGAGGCTGGGGTCTGGTGGAGGGGCTCCGAGCCATACCCTTGTCCAGTGATAAAACCACCGACACTGTCACCAAACACCTGCATACACTTCCTGCTCTAGTTCTTGGAGGAACTAACCAAGCTTATATCTCCATAAGAAAGTTTTACATCCGTTCCCACTTACAGAGAAGGGCAAGGAGGTGGCTCTCCACAATAAACTCAGGCTAGTTGGCAAAAACAGGATTTTTGTCAACCTTTTTTTTTCCTTCTTGCCTCCCAATCCCACAATCCACCACCAGGCATTGGGTAGGTGTAGATGTGAGTTTCTGAAGAAGCTTGTGTTTCCAAGTCAAAAGGCCAAAGGGCATGGCCTCACTCAGGTACTGCATGATTGGCATCTTTAAATTGGGGACAGCAACGACATAGTGCCATGAGAATGAAATGAGGTCATGCTTTGGGAAAGCCCTTTTGAAACTGTCAGGAGAGGAAACATAGGGAGTTTCATTACTGTCTCCTGGAGACCCTTTGCCAGGCAGGCAGGTGGTGTTCACAGCCCAAAAGGAGGGGGTTGGCAGCTGGGCGGGAGGCTGGAAACATGCTCTCCCCCACCTGTGTGCACAGGAAAGTGCTTCTTCCCACAGGCCCCAGAAGGCCCTGGGCTGCTGCTCTGTGTCAGCCCTGAAGCAGCTCTTTCTGTTGTTGTTCTCATGACTTCCAGACAACTTTACAGTGACTGTGTCACTAACACATAAATAGCTTGCTCTAGGCCTGACACATAAATAGCTTGCTCTAGGGCAACAACTCATTTTTCTTTTTCCAGCCTGAGCTTATGCAAATGGATACCACTGGGACTGGAGACGCCTAACCTCAGGTACTCCACACCCTTCCAGAACTCAGTCTCCCCCTCCCACACCAAGAGCTTCCACAGTGTTGACAAAAAAAAAAAAAAAAAAATGATCCTCTCCTATCTGACTAAGAGTGGTACCCCACCTTCCTTCTCCATCTCAAGACTTTGTTTCTTCCTAAAGAGCATCCTCTTTCAACTCAAGTTAACTGCACCACCTACTCTCTCCTGTCTACCTGAGCCCTCCTCCCTCTGTGCAAGTGGCTGACCTCACCCAAGGACACTTCATATCCTCCACTCCACAGACAAAGGTTTCTCTTCTGCATGTGAGGACACTCAGACTTCTATCAACTTGAGGCATGTTCCCTGACATTTCTTCCACCACTTACAATCCTATTTTTATTTTCTTCCAATTGTCATACTTAAAGAGTCTCTTCTTTTCCCAGAAGTAGCATTTTGCCATCACTTCATGCTTTCAAAGAACTTCATTCTCAAAGGGCACCACGGAGTCATATGAAGGTCAGTGACTAACTCCTGGTCCTCATTCTTCCCCTCCAATGTGATGCTCCACTTAGCAGACATTGTTCTGCCATGGCACTGTGACAGCACACCATTTGTGCCCCTATTTCTCTGTCTGCCCCCGGGTCCCCTTTGTCAACACCTCTTCCGCAGTCAACACTGTCTCCTTAGTATAAATACTTGTCAAGTTTTTTCCCTTGTTAATTTCACCTATTCTCTGGGATGGACACTTCACTCTGCAAACATGTCCAAAATTGGTATCTCCATAGATGAGTGAAAACACTATTAGATACTGTCTTCCTAGATCTTTGTAGAGATTTAATATAACTAAAATTAACTTCATTTTTCTGGCTTCTGTATTTCTGCTAACAACATGACTTCTCTCTTCATGAATCATTTAGGGGATAAGCTTGAGAATCATTCCTAAATTCTCCATCTCTCTCACGCACCCCCCCCCCCCCTCCACACACACACACACACTGTCAATCACCACATCACATCAGTTCTTTTTTCAAAATACTTCTTCAATCTCCTTTCCTATTTATCCATTTTATTCCCACTGATTTCCCTTCCCTAGTTCAGATCCTGGGTCCTCCTAGTCACCCTCTTAACAGCTATGTTTTGAGTGCCCACTCTGCACCAGGCATTTTGCTATGACCTAGTAAGGAAAAACAGACACAAACTGAACCTACTCCCACCATGGAATTCATAATTAGTAGAAAAGCCAGATGCTGTTCTTCAAAATAATACATAGCTATGAATTGAAATGAATATTCTGAATGAGAAGAACACTGTTAAGGATGAGACATGAAGTAGGAGTAGACATGACCTAGGAAAAGTGGAAGTGGTGTGCTGAGAGAAAAAAGAAAGTTCTAGTCCACCATAGAGAGGCCAGTGAGACTAAAGCTGAGAGACCAAGGAGCAAAAAGATAAAGGAGGAGGTGCTGAAAGGCTGTGTCAGGTCTGGTCAACCAGAGTTAAGCTTACTTGGCTGGACTTCATTCTGGGATCAATGAGGCACAAATATTCTTTCCTATTACTCACTTTGACTGCAAGCCTGGCATCCTGCCTGAGACTCTAGCTTCCCCTACTCCAATCTGTGTTGCATGTACACACAAGACTTTCCGGAAGATAACCCTCTCACCATTTAGGTTTACTTCTCAAGACTAGCTTACACAACTTGTATATCACAACCAGCTGGTATGCCCTTGATCTCTGGGTTACTTTGTGTTTCTTGACTCTATGCCTCTGCTTACCTTCTCAACTTACGCTTCAAATGCCACCTACTGCTTGCTCATCTCTAGCTCATGCCCACCACCATTAAAAGGATTGTTTAATCTATTATATTCTGGAAGTCATTAGTATCCTGACCACTCTGACTTAAAATGGCTTTCCATGAGATTAGCAACCAGGATGTTTGCCACTTACACAATGCAAGAGCATGAGTTTGTGAGCTAGAAAGTCAGTTTGAATACTAGTTTTGAGAAAATTATTTAACTTTATGATACCTAATTAGAAAAAAATACTTAATTTTTAGATACCTAATTAGAATATGGATGAAAATTATTGTACTGTACGGTGATTCAGAGAATTTGAGAATACATTATTAAAGAATCTAAAGAGGCCTACCTTATAGCCTCAGACTTGTTATTCCTATTCACCCCTTCATCTTCTCTCACTTTTCAAAGGAAATAAGATTTTCTGAAGAAAGGGACTGTCATTTATTCTTATATTTCTACACTTAACTAACTCTTGGCATGTATTAGGTATCCAATCAGAAAAGCTGGTGATTGAATAACTTCAATGAAATGGAATTCATTTAGCGAATCTTCAGTCGGAAACTTTTAACAAACCACACTGACAGGTAAGAGGGATAAAAAATTCTCATTGTTTCAATAGATACAAAGTCATCAGACAAATTTTAGTTTGATCATAAAAAACAATCTTAACTGAGAATAAACTATAATCTTGATCCAAAAGATCCCATGTTCACAGAAATCCTACAGATAATATCCTATTTGATAGTAAAATCTTAAAATCAATTACATTCAAGTCAGCAATAAAACAAGGGTGCTTGTATCAGAATTTCTGATCAGTAATGGAAATCCTTATCAATAATTAAGACAAAGATTAGAAACAAGCAGCATACAAGGTAAAAATGAATTTCCAAAACTCCTTCTACTGGCAAGAGTAGGATTATAGGAAATCTACATAGAAACAACATTAATAAAATTTTTAAAAGTATTCAGCAGTGTTATTACAAACAAAAATCATCATATCAAAGTCAAGAGAACATACACACTAGGAAGTACTAGCAGCCTTAAAAAAAAAGAATGAATAACTGATACACATCACAACGTAATCTTTAAAATAATGCTAAATGAAAGTAAAGAGTCATATAAAAACACATAGCCAAGTTGTTCTATTCATATGAAAGTCCAGAATAAGGAAAGGGACAGAGAGAGAAAGTAGAACAGTGGTTGCTCAGAGTTGGAAGAGAAAGGAGAAATGAGAGGACAAGAGAATAGCTAAAAGACACTGGCTTTATCTTGAGGTGATGAAAATGTTCTACAATTATCTGTGGCAGTGGTCACAGATACCACTGGATATCAGATAGGTAGATACATAGTAGATAGATAAATAGATAGATAGATAGACAGACAGACAGATACAGTATTGTACACTTTAAATGGATGAATTGCATGGTATATGAATGATACTCAGTAAAGTCAAAGTCACTAGATAGCTACAAGTAAGAAACAACTATAAAACAACAGGAAAAGTGATTCTCAATATTTGTAACACACCTAGAAAACCAATAAATATTATGTAAATCTTTATGGAGAAAGTCGTAATAGTAAAGTACACACAAAAAGGCTTGAATAAGTAGAGAAATAAAACATGCCCATGGATGGGATACCGATTACTAGAAAAACACCAGTTCTCCCTAAATAAATCTATAAAATTCTACTCAACTATTTATTTGATCCTAAAATTCACAGGAAAGGAACTAGGTTCCTTTGATAAATAGGTATCAAAAATGAGATAAAGGCTTACCCAAGCAGAGATCAAGACTTGTTCTACATAAGAGTTACTAGAATTATTTGAGAGTATTAGTACAGGATGAACAAGTAGGCTAATAAAACAGAAAAGAGAGTTAAGAAACAGATTCATGTAAATCAATAGCATGTATGAGAGAAGTGACCTTTAAAAACCAATGGAGAGCTTTAAAAAAAGAAAGATGGAATATCTAATAAATTACCTTGATACAAAAGTAACATTATCCACAAAATTTACATTTCCACCTCCCACCAACCAACAGAAATAAAATTCAAATAGAAAAAAACATAAGATGAAAACTTCACATCTATTAGAAGAAAATTAGAGACTAGTTCATGACATCAGAGTAGCGATTTTCTTAAGTGAGATAAAAGAATGTCAACTTTCGAAGAAAAAGCTGAGTAACTAGATTAAATTGGTTTTTCTAAGGCCCTCCCTGGTGGCGCAGCAGGTTAAAGCACAGCACTAAGACACAAAAGCCACTTCAGCATGAGTTTGATCCCCACCCTGGAGGTGATCCCCATGGTGCAGCAGACCTCTGCTGACCCGCCCACTGCTCCCCTCAGCAGTGTACTGTCAGTCGGCCTGTTCTGCTCCCCACTCTGTCTCTGGTGAATTCTCTCATTCCTCTGCATCTCTGGCCTGTACCCCAGTTCTGTACTAACAAATAAATAAATATTAAAAAAAAAAAACTTGCATAGGAATGACAAGCAGAGACAAAATGCATCTGGGGATCAGGGAGGAAGGAGAAGGGTGGTAACCGGGGGTGGAATTCCACAGGGGATGCAATTATTTCTGTAGTGTTTGGCCAAATATGGAAAAACTTAAATTTTTAAAACTGGTTGTAAGTATAAAGAAGCCCTACAAATATTCTCTATTTATTTCTATATGTTTGAAATATTTAATGATAATAATCAGAAAAAGTAAAAACCTAGGTTTTTACAAATATACTAGGCAAAGGCTTAATACCATCACTGTATAAAACTTCTGGCAAACAAAGTACAAAAGCATCCAACATGGATAAATGAAAAAGTTAAGATGGGGAAAATATAGTTAATGAACATTTACAAGCGCATTGAGTCAAAGAAACTCAAATGTAAAGTAAATCAGTAGCATTTTCATGGGTCATCAGTGCTCAATGTTGGTGAAGGTACGTTTCCATGAACTCTCATATGCTATTGATAAAAGTATAAAATCACTACTAATATTCAAAGAAAATACTTGTCATTTTGGGATGATCATAATGTTTTTACCTTATAATGAATCCCTAGGTATATATAAGAAACAACAATAGGAATGTAATAGTGATTTGGGTTCACTGATGTCATCTATTGCATTATGTATAACTTAAAAACACTGAAAATAAGTAAACAAGACAATGAATTCTAGATTAAGAATTCTACAAAACAGGTTACTAGATAGTCATTCACTTACAATGATGTTTATAAATTCTTCAAGATAACTGGAAAATAACTGTGATAGAGTGCTAAATGTTTAGGGTATCCATATAGGTATATAGGGTATAAACCTGTCCTGCACTGTAACCCTAGTTACATAAATATATATAGGGATTCTCATCCACAAACATTCAATATACAAGTTTCCACAGCTTCAGGATTGAATGAAATGAGCAAAGGAAATTTGGAGAAGTGCACACAGCACCATGTGAAGCCAACAGCAAATAAGGGTCTGGAGAATGAGATCGATCAAATACTGAAGAGAAAGTTACATGCATGATCACAAGGTGAGCCGTGCAAAAGAGATTAATCCGGTTATTACAATATTATGAAAGGCCATTGAGAAAGTCAATAAACTCTTCAAAAAACATTTTTACAAATTGATCCTCTTTATGATTATGTTACAAAATTCTCAAATGAGAAGTGCAATATGTAGTATTAAACTATCTTTCATTTTCTTAGAAAACATCACCCCCCAACACTCTCTCCCATCACTTTACTATTGATACTGTCTTCTAAGAAATGGTATATAATTGCAAGTAAGACCTTAATTTATGTTTAAGACTTATAATGCATTTTTGGGAAAATGGTTATTACCTTTTCAAGGTGAAATCAAAACTAATTGTAAGAGCTGGTGAAACACCACCCAAATGCCCTCAAACAGACAAGCAGGTCAAAAGGCTATTTATACAATGGAATATTACACGCAATCAAAAAAAGCCAAAAATGCATGCCATTGCAGCAACATGGATGGAGCAGGAAGGAATTAGGCAAGCCAAAACTAGTCAAAGAAAAAAAATAAGGATCAGATGGTCTCATTAACATGTGGACTACAGAGAAACCAAGAAAAAGGCAAAATTAGCAACTGACCATAAACGAAGCATACAGCGAAGATGTGATGTTCACAAGTGATACAGTGGCAGGAGAACTGTGGGTACTACAACAATTAAATGAAAATAAATAAACAAAAAAAAATCTTTTAAAACATAAACTGAAGAATTATTTGAGCAAGAGCCGATTTGAATCAGGCAGCACCAAACAGGAAGTAGTTAAGGCCAATGGCTCCTTCAACGGAAGCCAGAGGAATGATATACAGAGAAGTCGGAAAAGGAAATTATTTGATTTGCTATTAGCAGACTGTTTGACGTGGTGTCTCAAGTCATTGTATTTTATAACCATTTGATTTTATAACTGGCATGCTTAGAATTTGATTTGCTTAAGTAGTCCACCACAAATTTAATCTAACACTGCCTATTAAGAAATTTTGATTCCAGCTTTAAATGGTTAACTTCAGATGATTCTAGATTAACAAAGACTTTCTGACTATTACTCTTAGAAAATAAAAAGTAAAATGGGACTGTTCAACACAAATATAAGTTATGCAATTTAGGTGAGATTAATTTAATAATATGGTGACTACAATGCAATTCTCCAAAATACAATAATTTCTACACAAATGTAAGTCATTCGTGACATAAATATTTTACTAATTCAGGGTGTATTCGACACAGCACATCTCAAATTGAACTAACCACATTTCCAATATTATTACATAGCTTAGTCTAAAAGAAAATGCACCAAAATATTTTTCAAAATTCATACAAACTGGTGTGTATAAAGGAAGAGGCTGGGTGTGAGAAATTATTTTCATAATTTAAATTTTTTAAAGCTTTGGCAAAGGATTCCATATTTTTAGTTTTTGCTTTTCACTTATGAAGGGTGTCGTTTTTGTGTATCTTTCTTTTGTGGTGTGTGTGTGTGTATATATATTTAAATAATATCTTTTCCTTATTCTCTTCATAATCTTTCCCCTAGTTGCATTTCATTTCCTGCTCTGGCTTTTCTCATTTTCTCAGCAAATGATTCCCTTTTCATCCCCATCTTTTTACTAGTAGCCTGGGGGACTCCCACTTGTGAGACCATTTTAAAGCATGCCTTGGCACTGTCTAATTAACTTTTTTCTATCCTTCCCTGCCTTCTCATGGATCAAGTTTTTTTTTCTTATGTTATTAAAACCATATTTTTTCTTATGAAGCAATCTTAGACATCTTTGTCTTTAAAAGATCCCTTCTAGGGAGGGAAATGCACGGGACTATGGTGGTGGCACAGGGGTGATTTGGTGATGGGAAACCCGTGGGGATTACAATTGAGATGGAAAAAAAATGTGCAAAATGATGTAAAAATAAACTTTTTAATAAAAAAAATAAATAAATAAATAAAAGATCCCTTCTAGGAGATACTTTTTCTCCTACAACTGTCCTCCCTTCTGTCCTTCAGAATCAAACACTACAGAATCAAACATTGCAGCATGTTTGGCTGCTTCAATGCAAAGCCACTTTCAGCCATGCTGCTAAATTTAAATTCTCAGATATGAACATAAATGTTACTATCAAGCATTGTGTTTTCAACCTGATGTTGGATTTCCCCCCTTGACATGAAGCAGTTTCTCCTACAGGGAGCTGAGAACTAATTATGCATCTTTACTATACTGTCCCCCTTACAAGGTAAATACCGGCAAAAAAAAAAAAAAAGGGTTATGCTATTGCATTCTGTACCAAACACCACTGGGTAAGCTGTTCAAAGGCAACTGTGGAGCTTGGCCAGGAGATTGTTTATCATTCCCTTGACATGAAATGATAAATTTCACCTTCCTGAAGTCCCTGAGATTAGGAAGCTTCTCAGCCTATGTACAATCTAACCAATTAGGAAACCTTCCCTGGATATTAGGCACCTGGCAGTCATTCCAGTACAACCCTGCACTCTCAAAAAGCAGAAAAGTTCATTTTAATGATAAAATTGAGTTAAACTCTAAGGGGAGAAAGGGACTTAGTGAGGAGCTTGTCCACTGCCGGAATACCTCCAGTTTACCCAAGTGCTGGAACAGATCCACAGAGGCTGAAATCTACCTCTCTGGACATCTGCTAAGGAGCCTCATAGGCCACCCACAGAAAACGAGTTCTGTTTTGCTTTTTCTTCCCCCAGGGGTAGGAGTGGAGAGCTATTAAATAGTAACTTCTTATGCAGGAAGTGGAAAAATAAAATAGCACAAACACTTACTTGGACTTGGGATGGAATGAATTAATAATAATTTATATTTGCTCTACATTGTGGATAAAAATGGTAAAACTTGCAAGTTAATGAAGCTAAGAAGGGGGGAGGAGCAGGCTTATGATTTCTCTTCTGTCCTCAGAGGGGGCTTGAGGAGACTGAAAGTCACTCAGAAAATGAGGATGTCCTAGGTACATGACTGTGTGGGGGGTAAAAGAGAGATGGTAGGAGGAGGAAAGGGGGGAGAGAGGGAGGCACTTGAGTGAAATATATTTCATTTTTAGAAAAGGTTTCTCTGGCTGGTGGGGAAAATGACAAAATGTCGGTTACTATTTGATTAAATCTGGAAAACATTTATTAAGTACTTGCTCAGTACTAACCTATGCTAGGTGCTAAGGCATGTCACAAGGTATTAGGGTGGACAATTTTCTGCATACTGTGTGGTCCCCAGCCCACAAACATATGCCCACAGGGGTCCAGCTTTTTCCCATCACCAGTCAAGACCCCAAGCAGCATGGAGCGCAAACTAACTCCCCACCCTCTGAGCGAACCCAGTCTGGAGGAAGCTCAAGGAATCATTCTAGGGCTTGCAGAGCTGGCCTTGACCTCGCCTTGTCAGCTGGTCCGCACTGGGCCTCTGGCTATTCCCAAGATTCACCTAGCCTTTTCTGAACAGGCTGGAAAGGAGCTCCCGGGGAAGGCCCAAGCCAGAACACTAGGGAAAATGACCTCCCCGCCTTGTAGAAAGTGCTATCTATGTTGAGTGTTATCTCTGTTGAGAAAGAGTAGAGATGCTCCAAGATAAAGGAAACCCTATGTTTGCAGCTGAGGAACAGAGGTGGGAGGAGACAAGAGGCAGGGGAGAGGCAGGCGAGAGGAGAGAGGGGGAGGGAGAAGGCAAAGGCCCGAGAAGCTGTCAGTTACTAGCTGTGTGCCACTAAACGCAGCTTAACCTTTTAGGGGTCCATTTCTCAGTTTCTGAATGATGATAGCATCACATGTGGCACAGGGTCCCACTGACAGGTAATGAGAAAGGCTACCAGAGCATTCTGGAAACACCTAACACCCATGTTAATGAGTATTTATAAGTTTAGGGAAGTGGTGTCTGGATGGAGACAGAACAGATTTCCAGCTCACCAAGGGAGTAAGCAGGAGAGACCAGATTTCCAAGAGGGTCTCTGAGATAAAGAGGTGCCTGAACAGCAGAGTATGGAGAGAAACGGCCAAGTGTATTAGGGTGTTGCACAATTGGTCAGACTCTGCTCTTCACTTCTGAACCTAAGATGGTAGTTTTATATCCTGTGGAGCCTAACCTCTACATGCTGCTGTGTTTGGGTCTGTATCAGGCAGACTCCAAGAACACGCAAAGGCATCCTCAAATCCTTAGCTGTGGAAGGCGCTGGAGGACGGGAAGGCTGTTTCTGAATCCATAAACTTGGGAGGGAGTTGGCAGCTGGCAGCCATCTGGAGCTGGTTCTGCCACACCCTCCCCTCCATCCTGTCTGAAACCACACTCCCAGGGTCGGCAGAAGACGCAAGAGTAAACATCACTTAAGTTGAGGGGCTAAGTGCCTTTCCCTGGACAGTCACCCAGAAAAACTCAGTATTTCTTGGTTTCTATTCCTTGGCTTCTTTTCTCTTTGTTAATGTTGCAACTGACCTGGTTGCATTTTATCAGCCCTCATTATCAAGCAGTGAGGACACAAATGCTGAATTGACTAGCAGCGCTGCAGAAATGAGCTTAAAAGTTGTATTCGGGTCTCATGGCTGGCAAGCCCTAGAGATATCACCTTTATATCTGCAATTCCTCCAGTGAATCAAATGCCACAAGAACACAGAGCCTCAAAATGTACCTCTATTTTACAAACAGTTGCAAAATTCTGGGGTTGCAAGAATTTTGTACAACTAAAGTGGGAATCATTAATAAGTGAAAGACAATTAGCTTTGGACAAGTAGTCCATGCCAATTAGAAAATAAGGGCTAGTCATTATTTGCTGATATATAGCTAAGTTAAAGTGTGTTACACCCTCATCTGATAATGAGCATCACAACTGTGCAGCAGACATGTGGTAGATGTCACCCTTGGTGCCAGGGGATTCTCATCCCCTGGGTCTCGTGTCCTCCTCGTCACGGCACATGGAACAGTGCTGACGTGACTATAGGATGTGACAGAAGTGATGGAGCATGGCTACCAAGCGTGAGTCATAAAGGCACTACGGCTTTGCCTTACCTTTCCTTGGGTCTCACTCTCTAAGAGAAGCCAACTGCCATTGTGTGAGGACACTCAGCAGTTGTGATGGCTAATTTTACATTGTTAACCTGACTTGGCTATGGGGTGCCCTGGCAGCTGGTAAGATATTATTTCTGGCTTTGTCTGCAAGAAATTAGCACTGGAATTAATTCACTGAATGAAGCAGATGCATCTCACCCATAAATGGGAAATGATTTCTAGGTAGGTGGATCTCATTTGCTTTATTTCAACAATTTTTATAGTTTTTGGAGTATACATGTTACTCCTCTTTTGTTGAATTGATTCCTCAGTATTTTATTTTTGATATTATTGTAACTAGAATTGATTTCTTAATTTTATTTTTGGAATGTTCATAGCAAGTATTTCTTGCAACCTAGATGTGTGCCTTCATTAGTTTTAATAGTTTTATTGTGTATCTTTTGTATTTTCGACATACAAGACCATGTCATACAGATGGTTTCACTTCCCCTTTTCCAATCCAGAGGACTTTTTATTTCTTCTTTTTGCCTACGTGCCCCAGCTGGGTCACAAAATGTAACATTGCATGGAAATGGTGAGAGCAACATCCTGGTCTCCTTCCTGATTTTCAGGGCAAAGCATCTTGTCTTTCACCATCAAGCATGATGTCAGCTTTGAGTTTTTCATAGATGCTCTTTATAGAACAAACACGCTCCCCTCTTTCCCTAGTGGATTGGGTATTTTTATCATCACACAGAGTATTAGGTTCATCACATGTTTTCTCTGTATCTGTAAAAAGGACTGTGAGAACTTGGTCTTTTATTGATATGGGGTATTACATTGATTCACACATCAAAATCATGACCAAGACCTCACAAGAAATCCTGAGCAAGAACCCACACAGCTAATCTATTCCTGGATTCCCAGCCCACAGAAATTATGTGAGATAATAAATGCTCTTTCTTTCTAGGCTGCAAAATTTGGGGATAATTTGTTGTGCAGCCACAGCTGCCTAGTACATGTTATCACTGTTTATAATGAACTCCAAGAGCTGGAATGTTTACCTGCTATGTAAGCCTGCCCTGGGTTACACTTCGAAGTGGAAGTGATTTGAACCAGGTCTTCTTAAATTAAAGGTGTCCCTTCATATATTGCAAATTATTGTCTCTGGTTGGCAAATCCAACTCAGATGGGTTCACTGCACAGGGCATGTGGCAGAGGATGCACATGAGAACTACTGTCTGCTCTGTTCTTCCCCCCGCAAGCTGCACACCCTGGCTCTGCACTGCATCAGCCCAGAGGAAATCACCCGAACAACAGTTCTGTGTAAATCTGTTAGGTTTTTCCAATAAAACTATAAACTGAGAAATAATCCAGAAAGAAAAATAAATATGGGATGGTTTCCCTTATAGGGGAAACCAAATGAGAGATCAGGAAAAAACAATTATAATAAATTAAAAACAAAAGTAACAGGCAACTATTAATCAGAGACACTCTGTAGGGGAGGGGAAGGAATCAAAACAGGGAGGGAAGCGCACATGGAACTATGGTGATGGGGCACCATGGGTGACCTGGTGGTGGGGACATTATGGGGGTTGCACCTGAGAGGAGAAAGCAAGCATTGTATAAAAGGAAAGAATGATGTGATACATATATACATATATATATAATTTTATATAAATGATATACAAAAACTTTTTATCATTATATATCATTTTATATAAAATTATATATTTTTACACACACACACACACACATATATATATATAATGATAAAAAAAGTTTTCCATTTCCCTCTGGGCTAATTTTAATTTTACCTGCCAATTAGGTCACATGTGACAATGGGTCTCATCCCAGACAAATCCTTAAATCTGTGACAAAATTTGTTCTCACCACTTTCTCTTTCCTCGCCAATCTCTCTTCTTTAGGAACTTGCTCTTGGGAAGGTGAAGGGCAGGGAAAACTGCTCTAACTATTTGAGTGTCTCCTATGTACCAATACATGGCTGGTCACCTTACATGCTCAATATCAGTTAATGGTCGTAATTGAGAGGTGAGTGCGACTGACTGTCATTTTACACAGAGAAATCCACTGAAAAAGGTCTCGTCATTTATCCCAGTCGCACAGATGGTCAGTGAGGGAATGGTGGTGAGAACTCAGGCCATCTGCCTCACCCACACCTGGCCCACCCCACCTTGCTGGTATTACTAACACATCCAGCAGCGCCCCTGCCAGGAACCGTGGCACTCACACTGCGCACTCTTACTGAGCGAAAACATCCAGGCCCCAAATCAAGTATCTAAAATGGCAGACCATCCAGCCTTGAAGTAAGAAATTCTTGGATGCATTAAGAACTCTTTAACAGCCTGTGAACTTACCTCATAAGTCACTTCTCTACTTAAAGGCAGCCCTACGACAGTCTCCATGGACAGTCAGACAGTCCCCTCAGAGGCTAATGTGCCATTTAACTCTGAGATGGCAGAGAAGATCAGCTAATGCAGGAAGGCAGATGCTCACGCCTTCTCCATCGACCAGATTTACGGAGTGTTTACTGTGTACCAGGAATGTGGGGACCGATGAAACAGCTTTAAACAGCAGATACATTCCCTGGGCTCACGGAAGATAACTGTGAGCTCTCTCTCCCCTTTCTCTCCCACGTTCCCTCTTTTCTGTCCCCACCTCAGGGAAGACCCAACAGTCCCCTATCCTGGTGACTTTTCAGCCCCTCCTCTGTCAGCCTGGCAGGGAGCTAGGCAGCCCTTGCTGGGTTGTGTGGGTACACTGGAGGATGTGGGCACAACCACAGCGCATCACTCAGCGCGTACCCTCATCTTGAAGCAGTGCAGACTGGTCAGGGAGCCCTATGGCAGGGGGCTCCATAGGTGAGAGCAGAGCTCCCCAGTGTGCAAAATAAGCAGTAGCTAAGGAAGCAGAGCTCATGCTCCTCTTGTCCTCTCCAGTGAAGCACCAGAACTGACAGAGGCCTTCAGCCTGCCTGGGCCAGGGAAACAGGCTCAGATTCCACTCACTGCTGACCCTGAGGGAAGGCGAGAGGCTGGGAGAAGGGGGTTGAGAGGTAACAGCCCTCCTCCGGAAAGTGTGGCTAGAGAATCAGGAATGTCAGCTTTATTAGGGCGGTGATTCAACCAGGAAATCTCAGACTGTGGCAGAGTTTGAGTCATTTCAGAACAGCATGTAGAAAGAATTGACTGGTCACCCAAAACCTTATCTGAACCCAAAATGTCTGCAAAATCGGGCAGCAAAGTTCAATCAGCCTTTTCCTTGCTGGCTCTTAGTGCCAAGACTCCTTCTGGCACAGCGGTAACTGAGTGAATAGAGAAGCCAAGAAAACTAAATGAACCTTTGGAACTCGATCTGGGTGTGCTGCAAGCTGAGGACAGAAATATTTGGGTTGATGAAAGTGGGGTGTAGACTTGTTTGTTTTTGGGTCCTTCCCATCCTCCAGAAGCCTGGCTGATATTAGGGAGTCAGACTGGCTTCCAGGCTCCTGGCAAAGACCAAACTTCAAGGCAACCTGGTTGAAAACTACTCTATCACACATTAAGTTAGCTGACAACCCTCTGAGAGGATAGAATGGGTTCAGAAAGTCCATATACCAGAAAAACTGGTTGGAAAAATGGAATTTGACCTATATCAAAGAAACAGATTCATGAGTAGTGACATGGCAGGGTGGGGCTACATGCTGCTGAGAAAGGGTCAGTGTGTGGGGACCCAGCCCTGGAGCACCCCAGTCAGGGTGGATCAACCTCCCTTCTCCATGAAGTAGGGTTCTGTAAATAATTTAATTTGAAGGAAAATATTAAAATAGAGAAACAGAGGTAGAGAGAGGGTGATAGGTGGATGTTGGATGGATGGAAGGATGATCAATCAATTGATCCACTGACAGCCAATATTTGAAATACAAAATATGGAAAAACCTGGTGCTGGTTGGGAGAATAACTCCTAGTCCAGCCACTACAGCCTGGGGTATCTGTAAGTGATCACAACTTGTAATTCTCATTTTTTCTTTAAGCTGACAAAGCCCAATGTGGCCCTAAGATCTCTAGATCTAAGAACCTTCAATTCCCACACAAGTTGACTCTCTGAAAAGCTCTAGAAGCTTGCAGCTGCCTTTTATAGTTAGGGCTTGAACCTTAGCCCAATCTCCTCCTCTTGAGAAGATTTAGTTTTATTTTTTTTAATATTTATTTATTTATTCATACAGAACTGGGGTACATGCCAGAGGTGCAAGGGCGGCGAGAAGATTCACCAGAGACAGAGTGAGGAGCAGGACAGGCAGATCGATGATGTATACTGCTGGGGAGCAGCAGGCGAGTCAGGAGAGGTCTGCTGTGCCATGTGGATCACCTCTGGAGTTGGGGATCGAACTCGCACTGAAGCGTCTGTGGACAGATTGCAGTGCTGCATTCTAACCCACTGCACCATCAGGGTGTGCCCAAGAAGACTTAGTTTCAATGGAGATGAACCCGAGAACTGTTAAGTTATGTCTGTGCCTACAAGACCCCTGTAACAGAGCACATAGAGCAATTTAGAGACAACGTCAGAACACTGTACACTAGAGAGGATTATCCTGTGTTCTAGACCACAACACTAACTCCACTGATGACATAATAAAAAGCAATTGTTCTTGAGACCTCAATGGGTCAGGCATGGGGCCCAATATGTATATTTTGAATCCTTTAATGCCCATACCAGCCCTATGAAACTAAAGACTCTCATTCCCATTTTACAGATGCGATAACAAAGGCTCGAGAGGTTAAATGATGTGCCTGACATTGCTGTTTAGAGCAGAAGCAGACTTCATCCCAGAGCAGGTGGAGACCAGGCTGGAGACCCTGTTGGTACTTGGGACTCCACAGGGAAAGGAGGAGAAGCTGTAAAGAGCACGAAGTACATTGTCAAGCAAACAAGGAGGATTCAACAAACACTGAGGGAAGGTGGGTGCCTAAGAGGTTCTTCAGAAGAGGCTGGAGTTGGTTACTGAGGTGCAGTGGCTCCAAGGAACCAAGCAGAGACAGAAGACAAGATGAAGCCAGGTCGCTGACCTCCAGCAGATGGGGCAAAGATCGGCAGGCAGGTCCCTACAGACAAGGCGAGAGAGGCATGTTGGCAAGGGAAACTGCCAGAAACTCATGCCAAGTGTCCAAGAGCCTGTCCACATTGCTTAAAAGTGCTCACACGGAACGGGGCTTGTACCAAGCTGGATTTCTGGTGTAGATCTAAAAAGGGTCAGTTCTGGGTCAGTCGAGTGGACAGCGGGCACTATCTCTACCTACTGTGGTAACTCAAATGAGATCTGCGGAAAAGTAAGAAGGAATGGAGACGGAGAAGGACGGGAGGGAGGGCTACAAAGATACTGTGTATTTGGTTCTACACAAATCTTTTGGTTTCTTTGAGCAGACGAAAGCTATGTTTATACTGTGCTGAAGCCTAATAAGAGTGCAATAGCATTGTCTTAAGAAAAAAAAGAAAAGCACAGATATTAAAATGTGGCAGAGAAACAAGAAGTGTTGGAAACACAGTGGCCACAGAATCTCCTAGCAAGGAGGTTACACAAACTTTCAACTTGTAAAAGATAACAGTATGGGGTGCAATAAAGTGAAGTACACTAAAATTAGGTGTGCCCGTACTTTAATGATAGTTACAGCTGATCTTGGGGTTTGCCGCCCTCCCGACTATACTGGGCACCTTCCAGCGGCCACAAAACATTCCTTGCATAAAATTAGTCAAATGATCCATTCTACTCCTGACGTGAAAGCTACTGAGTCCGAAGTCTTATTCTCCACCGAGTGGCCCTAATCACTATCAACTTATCTCCCTCAGTCTATAATGGGGACCCTCTACCAACAGTCACCTGGTCTGGCCTTCTTGTCTTGTCTCACTGCCTTTTGGTAGCATTAGATGCAGCTCTGTCTGTCTCCCACACAAGCTTCTCAAGGCGAATGTGCTGACACCGTCTCTACCGGACCCCCTTCCCCCCACCAGATCCATGTTCCACCATCTTGGGCAGCTGAGCTTTACAGGCTACTCCTCAGGCTCCCGTGCAGCTTTGGGCTCCTGGAGGTTTGGCCAGTGGAAGACACAGATAGATGGCTGAGGGGTTATTCCCTCCTCCACTCCATGCGATGGGCGGTGGCTGTTTTCTCACATTCTGCCACTGCTATCAAAGGCCCTGTCTCTGAAGCCAGTTACTGAGAACCCTTCTCTCTCGCTCTGTGGCTTCAGGCTGAGTAGTGCTTGCGTTTGCCGCTGTAGTTCATGATATCCTGTCTCACTGTCCTTTGCTGCTTGTCAACTTTCCCCACAACTGTCAACTCATTAAACCTCCATTCATGTTTTCATGCACCAAGAATTAGTCGCTCACTATGGTGCTGACACCATTTGGTGCTAGCACTGAGCCCGATTTGACCTCTCCCTCCACTGCTGGGGCCCCTGAGTCGCAGCCTTAGCCCTGTGGGGCACCTCCTACCTAATTCTTCCCCCTTTGCTAGGATCCTGTTGAAGTGACTAACACATTTTTGGGCTGAGGCTTTAAAACCTCTCACAGTGTAACTATGACTTCTGTGAGGACCTTATCAGAATGATTGTAGAGAGTGGAGAAATATTTCCAAACAACGTATTTGGAAAGCCTGTGATTTACTAGCGAATATGTAAGTGTTAGCGCTTATATGAATCCCTAAAGACTGAGGACAGCACAGCTAAGGGAGGGAAATACCACTCATGGTCACGGTCATGCTAAGGAGGATTCCAGAGAGGTGCAAGAGCACAGAGAACAGCAAAGAGATTGTGTCTAAATATTGTAAAGGACCCTGACATGAAACTGGACTCGTTCACATATTTGTACAGGGCTGGGCTCGCCCCACCCATTTCCTTCCTCTTCCTTGTCTCAGCCAATCTCTCCACTCCAGACTTCTCCTACCCTGTCCCCCACATGGCCTTGGTTACCACTGATATATGTATTGCCTAGGTTACAGGGGAAATTCATATTCGCAACTGCTAAAAAAGATGCCAAATACACCCTGTGCAACTTTCAAACAGCCAGGGGAAATGGAGGGGTTCTGGAAAGTGGCTGCATGCAGGCCTGACCTTTATGGCTTTGCCTCGAATGAGTACTGTTCTGTGGATGAAATGTCAAGAGGCAGGACTTGTTCATATTGATGTCCTCATGAAATCTGGAGAGGTGGCTGCTAGCAATGGAATGACCCCCTCTTTCCCCAGCATCTGAATAAATCCAGTGCTAAGAATATCACACAGGTCGGGCTTATGGTGGGAGGTGTAGGAGTGGAGGGTCTCTGTTACATAAGTCTGTGAGATAATAGAGAAGGTAGAAGCTAGAATGTGTCAAATTCACACATATAGTGCAAGGCTCTTATTCCTGGGATTTAAGGCCAAGGTTGTTATATGCCTATTAGAGTATCTAATCTCAACTTGTCCACTGAAAAAAACAAAAAACAAAAAACCACTATTTCCCAGCCTTCACTAATTCCAGCCATTATACTATCAACAGAGCGATGTGTGGCTTCCAGGAAATCTTTCTAGGAGAGTTGTCAGCTGCCGTCTCTCCCCACTTTATTGCCCACCCATTCTTTCTGTGACTTAGAATGTGAATGGACAACGGGAGCTCAAGTCGTTATGGAGATCCATGAGGTAGAAACTACACATAGTGGATAAGACCAAGTCTGAGCCCCCAACCCTGCGCATAACCATACGCACCTAAACTGCTTTGCTAGACTTTTTATATTTAAAACATTCTTGTTTTAGTTTCCATTTCACTTTTACATTATTCTTCATTTTTCCTACTTTATTTAAAAATCATTATATTTTAAAATAAAATAGCTTTCTATTTTATTTAAAACATTGCTACTTTGGCTTCTTTGTGATTTGTGCCCTGATATACTGTACTGGGTCATACACCCCTCGAGGCTTTAGATATAGCACCTATACCACCTTGAATCTATTGGTCCATAAATTCCATTGTCTCTTAATGTTCCCAGGGGGTGGGGTGGGGGGTTCTAAATGTGGGACTCACTTTCCCTTTCTTTCCAGAGAACTAGGCAGGCGGTATTTGCACAGCCTCTGAAGATGTCCATTGCATGGCCTGAATAACCAAGCAGAAAGTAGATTATCTTCTGGGTCCCAGGCCAAACTCCAGCTCAGGGGTTCCTGAGAGCAAGTTCACCACCATCTCACCACTAGACAGACATACAGAACCAATCACCTTTAGAGCCCTCGTGGAGATTAGTGGTGACTCGAGTCTCCAGATGCCATGGTGACACGCTGATGAAAAGTGGCTCAGGAAGTAGAAGCACCTCCCTGTCTTTCGCAGAAGCGGCACCCCTGAGTCAGAGCCAGCAACAGGGTGAGCAGAGTGGAGTATCTGGCCATTTCAGGAAGCAGTGAACTGTGGAGGGAAGTGGTGAGTGAGGAGAGAGGGTAGAGGATGGCGGGCAGTCAGGGAACAGACACAATGTTCCTGACGGCTCTTCCCCACAGCTGCACCAGCCACATGATGTATTTGGGCCCTTCTCCCCTGAGAAACCTGCCTTTCCTCACTGCACAGCTCCCTGCCCATGACCATCATCCTGCCCCAAACATGAATTCCAGCTCCTTCCCTGGAAAAACTGTTCTCCCAGCGCTGCAGGCCTCTGTCCATGCTGGTCTCTCTGTTTAGACAGCTCTGACCCTCTACCACTTACAGCTGGCCTGAATTTCCTCAAGCACAGTTAGAATGATTTTCCTCTGTGTTTTCAGAGCATCTGAAACACTCATGCAAACTTCTGTGCTTAGGGTTGCACCATAGTTATGACTGACTTGCAAGAACTTAACTGCATGAGCTAAGTAAACAGAACAAGGGAGAAGACAGAGAAAAGAGAGGGCTCTTTTATTCCTCACACCTTGAAAATATGTTTCAGCCATATTTTTGTAAAGAGGAAGCTCTAACAAAAATACAATGAAAAATGAAGGAAGTTTCTTAGAGTTGAATTAGGGTTTTTGTTTTTGTTTTTTGTTTTTTTTTTTTTTTTTTGGTTTTTGAGGTGATGGTTTTCAGAACTACTTGTCACTTCTCTTTATAGCTCACTATATAGTAAACCTCTGAGTGAGATGTGACTCTTCACACACACAGCACACTCACGTGGGGTGATGTTATTGACTGCTCCCCTGCCAGGCTATGAGCTTCCAAATGGCAGCAACTTATGGTACTGGCTTGGAGGTCTCCCACACCTAGCACAGTGCCAGGGGCTCAGCTGGTACTCAGTGAAGGTTTGTGGAAGGAAAAGCTGAATGACCGCAATGTTTCCTGCTAGCTGCACATCAGTAGGGTCTAAGGGCCACTGTCTCACTCCCACTTTACTCCACAGCATCCTTTTTAAACGGCCACCCGGGCCTTCTCTGAAGCCACCCCAGCCTGGCAGTTCACTTCCCTTAGCAGCACACATCATACTCTGAGAAAATGTCACACCGAGTCCACTCGTTAGGGAGTGGAGGACATGCAGGGCGTACACCACGGCACTAAGAGCGACAGGGAGATTGGTGAATGAACTCCGCTGTTGCCACCACCAATGAAATCCACCCAGGAGACCCGTGATGAACTCACAACAGTGGCTTTTTGCTCAGAGCTTGAGACACTGAGAGTCCATTCATGACAGTGATCCTGAGCCGCCTCTAACACTTCAGCTCTCCATAGTTAGCTTTCTAGAATCTTCCAACTGATTATGAACCTGGGAGTAGTAAAGGAGTAAAAGAGGGAAAGACCTTGGGGTGTGAGGTGCTTTTTCAAGTCTTGATTACCCATAACTGATGGAAGAGCAACAGGACTACAGGGGACAGTTGTAACTGCTGGCTGCTCCGAGGAGGAAGAAGCCACACGGCTGGTGGGAGAGGGACAGGGTATGTATCTCTGGGAAGGAGAAGAAAAGATAAAGATATTTTTCAATTTCTTTCTTCTCTTATCTCCTACTTCCACTTCATTGTATAGGAGATTAGAAATCGTCACTTTTCATTCATCCACTGAGTCAAGAAATGTTTTCAGAACACTTCTCTGTCTGGCACTCTGCTAATCACTGGGCTCCATAAAGTAAAGACTCACAGTGTCACCGCGAGACATTTAATGGGCGATTATATAATATAATATTGTGGGCTAAATACTAGAAGACGGTCATAATCAGTATGATGGAAGCTTCTATTAAGGCACCTAAGCCCATACAGGAAGAGAAAAACAACAATAACAGGACAACCGTCATCACAAAAGCAACACGAGAGCTTGCTGTGTGTCACATGCTATGCTGGGTTCTTTGTGTGCATTAATGTTCTTGACACACATAACAACTTTATAAGTTAAGTAAGTTTATTACCACCCCCCCAGCAAACAAAAAAAAAAAGAGAGCAAGATAAGCCGAGTCAGAGAGGGTACGAAACTTATGCACAGGCACAGAGCTAGTAAAGGCAAAGCTAAGAATTGAATACAGTCTGATTTCAGGTGTCACGCTTTTAACACTACCCTGCTCTGCCCTCTAGAGAGGAGGTAAGGCCATCCACAAGTGGTGACTGTGTGCTTTCTAATATGGGAGCCAGAGAGCAAGTACGCAAGGGCAAAGGCAAAAAGAAAGTATGGAAAAGGTGTTGGGGGTAGTGAGTGGTGCGTCTGGGAAGGTAACCAAGGGGCAGATCAGGAATGGCTAAGACAGCAACCCAGGGAGAGAGGAGCCATGGAAAGGTCAGGTGTGACTACAGAAAGGTCTCTCTGGCTACTGTGGAGGTTATGGATTGGTAAGGTTCAAGGTGGAGGCAGAAGACTGAAGAGAAGAGGGTTTAGAGTTCTCACACTGATGATTGTAGAGCTGATGGTCGGGTGAACCGCAGTGGCACAGGGGCAAAGGTGGCAGAAATTAAAGTCCATGATAACACATCGGCTGTGAGCAGGTGAAGGAGAGGACGTCATGTAGGCAAGACCTGGCTTTCAAGCGCAAGTGATTGTAGGGGGTGGGACCAGTCACGGACAGCCCCTCACAGATGGCTCATGAGCCATCCATGCATCCCAGCGCCAGGGGAGAGGGAGAAGTCCAAGCCAACACCTGTTCTCCAACATGGTCAAGTGCAAGAGGCCATTCTACTGATGTCTGCAATGCAGCCTTCCCAGGAGATTCCAGGAGGCCTACAGGAATCAGGGATGCAGAGTTACATCCCACCCTCTGGAGTGGAAATTGTAACAGTGGAGGGAAGCCCACTAGAGACAGAAGACAGAACTTGTCCAGGAGGGGCTGGCTGTGGGCCACACAGCTCCCAGGGAGCCTTTTTGCTGCCGGTTTAGCATGCTCTTGCCAGTGACAGTAAACCACGGGACAGCCTGAAGGATGTATAGACTATAAGCCAGGCTTTAAAGGGGGGGGGAGGAGGCAGTCTCTGTCAACCCAGCAAGGGGGGTTGTTTTTGGAACATACCATTGAGCATACAAACAAAATAGTCAATGTCAACGTGCCTGGATGGAAAAAGAAAATACAGACAAGGGCCAACTAATAAGGAAATGCTTTATACACAGAAAAATTGGTGGGAACCCACAAAAGATCAAAAGGTCAAGAGGAGCAATACAGGAAATGGTAGGGGTGAGCTGACATGGAAGCAAGATAGAGAGGTCCCGGAGCCATATAGCACAGGCCCCCAGAGAGAGGGTCTGGACAGCTGAGTGAACATAAAAGACAAAATCCCTGGCCCAGTGCATATAGGGACGGCTGGGGGAAAGGGGCTTCTGTCCTGGGTGATATGAGAAGCAGCAGAACAGTAGGTGATTAGCACATGGAATTTGGGGTGATGCATTTGAAACTAGAATAATCAGAGAAGGGAGCCAGGATTGAGAAAGATCAAGAAGGCAGACGGGAGAACATTAGGAGAACGGGAGGTGGGGGGTGGGTATCTGCCGAATGAAGATAAGGCTGACTGTGGTGGCACAGCCAGCGGTGTGTTGGGGGGAAATGCAATGCGGCCAAGGTAGAGGTCTCCCTCCCATAAGCCATTGCTCAGACACAGAGACGTGAAGGCTCTCCACACAAGTGTGGCCACCTCGGCCACAATGGGTGGGTGGGCCTTCGGGTCCTGACTGACGTGACCCTGACTCCCCAGCAGTATTCGTGCTAAGACGCTTGCATCTGACTGTCCGCATGAACAACTTCCTTCCTGTGGACAGAGGGTGCCAGCCAGACCCTCCCCACTCCCTTGCCCCATCTAACCATGGCTGTGCCAACTGTTGTACCCAAAAAACTGTATTAGGACACAGACACACCTCTGGGTGTACGTGTGAGCTGTCTGTGGCTGCTTTGGGGCCACCAAATCACAATGTCCAGGAGTTGTCCTGACGGGTTGTCCTGCAAAGCTAAAATATTTACCATCTGGTGCAGACAGAGGTTGCAGAGCTTTGAGCTAGAGGGTCTTATTTTAGAAACACAGTGGGCCCTGCAGGGGCTCAGTGACCTACAGCTTGGTCTAAACACCTTCACTGGTAAGAACGCTCTGGGGCTGGTTTCTGCGGACATTTTGAGTGGCAGTGTCCATGGCTGGTGAGGAAGGGCAGCTGTGGTGGCCCTGTGGGTCCGAAGGTCAGGCTCCCGGAGGGAGTATCCACTCTACCTCCACAAACAGTCACCCAGCACTACAAATGCCTGGCCCTTCCTGACCATCATACTTACACGAGAGGGCTGTTCAGAAGCCAGAGAACAGAGGCCCTGCCCGGAGGTTATTTTGATGAGAGAAACACTTATGTGTATTTATGCTTGTTTGTCTTCATTATAATTAGACGGCTAACTCCTCAGGGTAAAACCTGTCTAACCATAAACTTCTGAGTGTACACTTCATTACTTAGGGTAAATAAAATGATAACAGGAAACCACCAAACTCTTTACTAGGAAAAAAAAAGTATTTATTTTTATTTTATGGAAATTTTTGTGAAGTAGTGGTCAGTAATAACGTGGGAGAAATTTTGCCCAGTAACTTCTCCCCATTTTAGCATCTTAGTTTCTTTAATCTGGGGAGGCCAGGGTGTGTGTGTGTGTGTGTGTTCATGATAGCAAATTGTTCCAGAAAAATCACTTATTATATGGTAAGAGGGTAGAAAGAAGCGTCATTCATTCATTCATTCAGTGGTACTGAGCACTAACTTCACACCAGGAGATGTGTTTGGTCCTGGAGGGTCCAGTGTTGAGAAAAATACACAGGGAAGGTTGTGCTCAAAGGCAGGGGGGTGAGGAAAGGCCTCCTCTGTGGTTCAGTGCAGGCTCTGGTGCTCACTCTGGCTCCCAGCTAGGTGTTCAAGACTTTGGCTGTTGGGCCCACAGTGTCCCTGACACAGAGATGACCCTGCCCAAAGGTGGCCACGTTCTAACCAGATCCTTCTCCTAGCTCTGTCTTATCATGCCCCCTGATCCCCTGGGAAGCCTGACTCACTGGCTGGGGGCAGTGAATGCCCGGAGGAGCTCTCCCACTGCCAACCCTCCTGCAACCTTTCCAGAAAGGCCCCTCAGGATCCCTGTGTTCCAGCAACCAGCCCTTCCAGTTGGGCAGAAATTTCCTGCCTTGGCAATCTAGAGGCGTTTTGTTTTGTTTTATTTTAAATGCACAGTACACTCCAGGCAGCCCCACCCTCTGTTCTAATTCCATTAAATCTATTCCTCCCGGAACTTTATTTTCTGCACTTAGAAAGGAGAGGTATGTGGGAGGGAGGTCAGGAAAAAGGCTGGCAACTTGAGGGTCTTCTAGAGACAGATGAAAATTGAGGATCCCTCGGATTCTTGTTCTGTCTCTTTACTTTCTCCCCCACCTCCAATGTGTCACCTCCAATCATCAAACACTTGACTCTGTGCCCAAACTCCTCACCCAGGGACTAGTCAGTTGCCTTAATTGAGCTGAGACATATAATGTCACAGGAGTTGGCAATAATGAAGGATAAAGCACATATCTGTGTCTTCAGAGCACCCTGCTCTCGACGTAAGCCCAATAACAATGTCACACTAATATAATTAATGCCTCATTTATTAGGTCTACTGGGGAATTAACTGTTCTACAAAATTGATTCTCCCAGATTCCTGGCGCCTACAATCTGGGGAATCAAATTGTTTCAACATTTTTCATCCTTATGGGAACCTTTCTAAGTATATTGTGTTATTCTCTGTTTTTCTAAGTACAGCTCACCCAACATGACTGATTAAGCCTCCGTAAGGACAGACATCCCCAAGTATCATATTTGAGCTCCCAATTAATGTTTGTAAAACAAATACGTGGTTATAGCCTCCAGTTCTGAAGTGTGATGCAGAACAAGAACAAACTCTTCAGCTCTGGCTGGGATTGCAGAGCGACTTGACCCGCTTTAGATTACACATTCTCCACTCTCATCTGTGCTTTACTGGTGCTCCAGTCTCCTCCTTCACAACCAAGCTGCCAGTTTTTTGCTTGTTTCTAAAAGTTCCTCCCTGCTCCATTAACACACTGATTCTAATCTGCTGCAGGTCAGAATTAGGCTTATTAGGCCATGCCTGAATGAAAGGAAGTAGTCTCGAAGAGAGGTGGGGCAGATCTGAATCTGAATGTCTGATGCCCAGAGGTCAGCCACCTGTGTCACGTGGAGGAGGGTCTTCTGCGTCTCAGCAGCTCCATGACACTTGACATTAACTCAGGCTGAGGCCTAGGTGTAAAAAAGTAGAATTTTCTGTCCCAAAACAGATGAGTGGAGGGTGCGATCTGGCTGTGACATCTGTCACCCCATTGATCACCAGGGTTGATCTGGCTGGCTAGGCAGGTGTCCCCTTCCTCCCTCCCTATTTCTTATAGACCCTCCCAAAGCTGCAAGCTCAGTGGAAGAGGACAGCCTTCCTGGAATAGAGATGGACATTCTAAGGTGAAGGGTATGTGAACAGCTGTGTTACTCTGCTAGGGACTCTAAATAGCTCTCAAGGTCCAAAACAGATGAGTGGATCAGGAAAATGTGGTTTCTCTCCACAATGAACTACTTAGTGATCTACTTCTTAGTGATCAAAAAGACATCTGTGGCCACATAGATGGAGCTAGAAGGGATGATGCTATGTGAAATGTCTAAAGGAAAAAGATAAATATCGGAGGGTTTCACTTACACATGGAATATAGTGAAATCAAACTAAGGGTCAGGCAAAGATAAACTTTAAAACAAATCTTAGTAAGTTGACCCTGGATCTGAGGAATTCAGGAAAGGGATAGGCAGAGAGGAGGGGTGAAAACATGGGTGAAGAAAGAGCACTATGGACTGTGATGGGGAGCGATGAGTGGGCGCTTTGGTAGTGAGAGTATGATGGGGAGAAATTCTACACTGCCAAAAAATCAACAAGCGTGCAAAATAATGGTACTTCGTTGAAAAATAATAATAAAGAAATTTAAACATTTTTTTAAAAGAAAGTAGCATTTTCTCCACTAAAGATATGAGGTCAGGTCACCCCCCCCCACACACACACACACAAACACACACTCTGATAGTGACTGTCCCTGTGTCTAAGAAGGAGGCCCTCTCCAGTACATAATTTAGATGAAAGCAAGCCGTCATCGTGATTAAACTGAGCTAACTACCCTCTAGGCTAATGATATGGACTCCATCATGAAAGGGTCACAGGCATGAATAGATAAGAATTCAGAGATGGAATGACCTCATTCATGAGCACAGGAGGGAGTCAGCCCCTTAATAACGCTGAGGTAAAGCCGCTTCAGTAGAACCTCCACCTGCTTCTCAGGGTGCAGCCTGCAGACCCTCCCTGCTGCTGAATCTCTTATGATAAGTGGCAGAAGCTGAAATAAATTTTTGCTTGGTATCTGCAGGGCTAGTCTCCATTATTTCTATTTTTCAGCACACTCAAGAACTCAGATCCAGTAATACACCTAAAGGCCGTTTTTGCTTCCTTCTGGTTTCTCCGCTGATTCAGTGGCCGTGCCAGCTGTACTAACAGCTTCCGGAGAAGTCAAGCATGACCCTAAGAGACATTTACTATCATTCATAATAAAAGTGTCCTACGTGGTTAGACCTCTCACCATGTCCTCCAGGAAAAGCTCCTGCTCATAAAACCTGACATCTCAATTAACTGGTTTCTCCACAGCAGTGGGCCTAAGCCAGCAAGGGTCACACTCCAGACTGTCTACAGCCATCCTGGAAATTCAGTACATGTCAAATCCTCCATTTGCTGGTGCTCTGGGCCCAACAGGCTTCCCCTCCCTGGGTCCAGGAGATACTAAATTTATTGCATAATCTAATCCAGCGGCTCTGAGCACTTCCCATTTTCCACAGTTGCAAGGATTTCAACTTTTTGTCTAATAGCTTGATAAACACATGGAAAGACAATGGGTAAAAATCCTGACTTTGAGTTTATCTTCCTTTGTTGGTTAAAGGAAGGAAGGGCCACGTGGCAGAACTCAGGCTTCAGCCCAGGGCCTCCCCAGTGACTCAGCCCCAACCCCGCCCTGAGCAGGTGATCAATGGAGCTGTTTTGGATGCCATTCTCTATGTGCAAAAGGGGTGATGCTCTTACTGCTCTACTCAGAGCATGGTGTGTCTGGGAAAATATGCATCCTTAGATGAAAGCATTTACAAGTTTTAAGCACTGTTTTTAGTTGAGTCTTTATCCAGTTGGGTTGGCCTGACTGCAGCAACAGGACTTCCATAACTCTAAGTGTCAAGATGAATAGATGCCTTTATAACTTTTTATATTTCCCTCTGACTCATTTTCCATCTCATAGATGAACAACATAGATTCATTAACTCTAAGAAAAATTCTTTGAAAACTTTTCATTCTAAAAATATGTGGTATACACTGGATTTTCCTAAATCAAATTGTGTAGTAGGAAATCTGGCTTGCATACCAGTTTTAATTTTTCCATTGCATAGAGGATTGTTTTTCAAAGGGAATAGCTGTCTTCTGGTATTAACTCTTTTAACAACCGTGTTAAGCTACAACTGACATATAATAATAGAAACTGTTTAAGTTGTACAATTTTAAAAGTTTTGACGTACAAATAGTCATAAAACCTCACCACAATCAAGATAATAAACATACCCAACACCCCAAATATTGCTTGTACCCTTCTATGATCTCTTACCATACACTTCTTCCTCCCTACTTTGCATTTTCTAGAATTTTATATATATTGAATTTCAAAGCATATGCTCTTTTGTCTAGATTCTTTCACTCGGCATAACTACTTTGAGACTGATACCATGATATTGGGTATGACAAAGTTTGGCCCTTTTCATTGCTGAATTGTATTCCCAAATTTAGATATTCCACATTTGTTTTTCTTCATCTGACAGACATTCAAGTTATTTTCATCTAGTGGTTATTACAAATAAATTGTTATGGACATATATATATATATCTTAGCATGGATATATTATTTCATTTTTCTTGGGCAAATATCTAGTTCTATAGAATGATTAGGTCATAGGGTACAATATTACCTTTTGAGTGTATACTGAATAATGAAATATTATGCTTGGCAGAAAGCATAACACATGCTTTCAGGTATTTACAATGGGACAAAGTATTTACAGTTTTTGTCTTCCTTTATATTAGAAAAATAGAGAGAACTTGCTTTTGCTTTCCACGATATATTTTTTTAAATGCTTCTGCAAACATATCCTCAGAATTTTTTTCTCTAGCTCTCTGATTCACTCCAATTGTCTCCCTAGACAGCTGTAATATCTCTGATAGTGAACGAAATATTCTAGAATGTTCTTTAAAAAAGCTATATATCCAAACTTCTCTGATCCCTTGTTTTTCAAATGAATACCCTACATTTGGGGGCATGCAGACCCTAGCTTATCCTCCCTTAACAAGGAGTTCCCACCTCAGAAGTTAACTGGCCATATAGACAAATCCTTTATTTGCCTGTTCTTGGTTACTGTCTTCTTTCTCGCTTTCACTTCACTATCTACTCTCATTGATTTCTTAAACAACTGGTGTTAAGAAAACTGGACGGCCACATGCAAAATAATGAAACTGGGTCACTAACACCTGACACAAAAATTAATTCAAAATGGACTAAGAGTTTGGATGTAAAACCTGAAATGATAAAATACACAGTTGAAAACATAGGCAATATGCTCTAGGACATTGGACTTAGCACTATCTTTGGAGACTACAATGCAATATCAAGGGAAACAAAAGCAAAAATAAAGAATGAAATACATCAAATTAAGAAGCCACAGCACAGCAAAATACATGTTCATCAAAACAAACAAACAAAAAATCAGGAGAAGATACTTGCATGTCACACATATTACCAGGAGTTAATACACCAGATTTATGAAGAACTCATACAATTCAACAACACAAAGCTAACAATCCACTCCAAAGTGCACAGAAGATCTGAAAACACATACAGAGGGTCAGTGGCACATGAAAAGATGTTCATCAGTTATATGTGCCTACATGTTCACTGCAGCAGTACTAATGGGAGCCAAGATACAGAAATAAACATCCTCCCTGGGAGAAATGGTTACATGAGTGACAGTGTGCCCCCCGGGACAGAACCCTACACCACAGAGGAAAGAGCAAGATGGTTCTGTGAGTCCTCCAGGTTCTATCATTCATTTTAAAAAAGGCATCACAGAATGAATTGCATAAAGTGACTATTTACATGTGGAATATGATTAGTACATTGGTGTTGGGCATGGTATGGCAGCATACAATTATTAAAAGTGAACCTGGGCCCACCCAGGTGGCACAGTGGGTTAAAGCACAGCACTAAGAAGCAAAAGCCACTTCTGCATGAGTTCGATCACCGCCTGCCCGGGAGGAGATCCACATGGGCGGTAGACCTCTCCTGACCCGCCCGCTGCTCCCCGCAGCAGTGTACTTCATTGATCTGCCTGTTCTGCTCCCCACTCTGTCTCTGGTGAATCCTCTCACCCTCCGCATCTCTGGCCTGTACCCCAGTTCTGTACGAGTGAATAAATAAATCTTTTTAAAAAAAAAAAAGTGAACCTATACTCCTAAAATATAAGTGTTGTAAACTGATATACATCAATTTTAAAAAATTATTTCCTGAAGATTTTTGCACTCTACTACATGTATAGTTTACCTCAAAAATGAAAAAGACTACAACTACAAACAAATGCTGAATAAGTATTTAGTATGCTCACATATGCAACTTAGTCTGGAACACGTAAAAATAAGGTGGGTTAATAAATGAATAAAGGGATGGACGATAAATATAGCAAAATGTTAATTAACCATAATAGATGGTGGGTGTGTGGACATATGCTACATAATTCTTTCGACTTTCTGTAGTTTTGACATTTTGCACAACAAAATGGTAAGAGAAAAGCCTTCTAATATTACTAAGAAAATATATATAACTTCTCAGAAGAATAAAAAACTCAACATAAAATTTGAAATAAAGAAAAACAAATGGACAAAGAAAATAAGGGCTATTCACTTTCATTTAGAATCGGCCTAAAGTTCTATAACATATAACAGAGATACATGGGGAAAAAATTTAATGTGTAAGGATCCTTATTGCTTTTTGGTTTAAGATAAAAATTGGAAGTGGGAGTAAAGGGGAAAAAACAATCCAAACATCCTCCCTGGGGGAAATGGTTACTTAAATGACAGTGTGCCCCAGAGCAAGATGGTTCTGTGAGTCCTGTTAGGAAAGATCTCCAGGGTCTACCATTCATTTTTAAAAAGGCATCACAGAATGAATTGCATCAAATGACCATTTACATAAAAATAATACTTGAATTGCATGTGCATACAAGTGCACAGAAGAAATGTCCCAGTGCACACATATTCAGTCCATGAATTTATCTGAAGAAAGAATGTCACTGGAGAGAACGGGAAAGGATGCCCAAAGGACATTAATTTCTACCCTGTAGACATCTATATTATTTGGACTTGTTACTGTAAGCATACAAAATTTGGTAATGTTTTTTAGTTACCTGAATTGACCCAAGATTCTAGTCATAAATATTATTCAAGTATCCCCAAACCACCATGTAATGATTGCAAAATTCCAACAAGACCCTACATATTTTTCCTACCTAACATCAAAAGCCTAAAGTCTTGTAGACAAGACATCTAGTGCTCTTTTATTGGATTTTTTTTTTTTACTTTCCCTCTGAATATCTTAGCATTCAAGTCCAAGTCAAAGGGTCACAAGTTTATAAATCATGTGAAAGTTCTTTCTTTTCCTTACTGTATTCCCCTAGGGCTTAACCCAACTCTGGATGCAGAGCCAGGACCAATAGAAGCCTCATTGAGAGTAAAAAGCTCTGATGTTCTAATGGAATATCTTTGAAAATGCCAACAATGAGATGGATGGGGGAGGGGGAGAGGATTTTATAAAATACTGCAAGCCAAAGAAAAGATGGGAAGTAAGAAGCAGCAGAATGGGAAGACTGAGGTGGAGAAAGAAAGAATATGGAAAGGATTTTGATTTCAAAGTTTGCCATAGTCTGGCCCACAGGAGAAAACAGAAGAAATTTCACCACCGAAGTAACACATGCACACATATCTATAGTCAGCTCCACTCAAGAATCCAAGAGACTTTAGGGAGCCAGACAGAATGAGAAATGGTTCCTTCAAAGTGAAAGTTCTAGCTTTACAGATAGGCAGAAACGTTAAGAGAAGAAAGAAGAGTTGAGTAGGGATACACGCTCTGAAAGGTAACATGCCTGCAAGGAACAAGGTCCTGCCCTTGGAGTACCCCAGAGCATTTTTTAGTCATTGTTGTGAGTGGGGAGGGAATTTGGCTTCCTGCCCCCCTGTGGCTCCTTGGATGGGAATTGAATGAGCAGCAGTTGAGATCTGGCAAAAGTACCTGTGTCCAAGTGAAGAGGCAATGTAGCCAAGACCAGAACATCATCATAGAGCATGTTTCACATTACCTCTGCTGAAGGAAAAATTCCTCTGTGCTGATGAAGAAGGGTGGGGTGCCTGCTCACCTATGTCCTCATTTCAAATGGTCAGTTCACTTAACATACACACACACACACACACACACACACACTGGGCACTTATTAAGTGCCAGACACTGTGATATGCAACATGTGGCATGACCTTCTTCCCAAGACTCTTACAGCCTCGTAGGTAAATATTTATGATATGACAGATACTTGTACAAAGTCAACAGAGATCAAAGGTGAGCTTTGGATTGTTTTAAAAATAAGCAGGTGCTCAGGAGAATCCGAAGATGAGAAAGACAGAGAGAAATTGTCAAAAGACTTACCTGATAAAAACCTGCTTTTGAAAATATATAAAAACTCAACAATAAAAATACAAACAACCTGACTAAGAAAATGGGCAAAAGACCTTGTCTGACACTTCACCAAAGAAAATATGCCTGGCCCTCCCTGGTGGCGCATCGGGTTAAAGCACTGCACTGAGAAGCTTAAGCCACTTCCGCATGAGTTCGATCCCTGCCTGCCCCGGAGGTGACCACATGGCGTGGCAGACCTCTCCTGACCCGCCCGCTGCTCCCCTCAGCAGTATACTTCGTCGATCTGCCTGTTCTGCTCCCCACTCTGTCTCTGGTGAATCCTCTCACCCTCCACATCTCTGACTTGTACCCCAGTTCTGTACGAATAAATAAATAAATCTTTAAAAGAAAATATGCCTATGATATGAAAAGGTTCTCCACATTATTTGTCATAAGGAAACTGTAAATAAATAATGGGATGAACAGGAAGAATTAACATGGTTAATATTACCATCTTACGGCCCTCCCTGGTGGCGCAGTGGGTTAAAGCACTGCACTAAGAAGCTAAAGCCACTTCAGCATGAGTTCGATCCCCGCCTGCCCCGGAGGTGACCCACATGGTGCGGCAGACCTCTCCTGGCCCGCCCGCTACTCCCCTCAGCAGTGTACTTCGTAAATCTGCCTGTTCTGCTCCCCACTCTGTCTCTGGTGAATCCTCTCACCCTCCGCATCTCTGGCCTGTACCCCAGTTCTGTATGAATAAATAAATCTTAAAAAAAAAATTACCATCTTACTTAAACCAATACACAGATTCAATGCAGTCCCTACTAAAAATCCCAATAGCATTCTTTATAGAAATAAATTTGCCCACCATACAACTGACATGGAGTAAATATTCAAAATTAATATAGAACTTAAATCAGCAACAAACAAAAACCCAAACAACTTAATTAAAAAATGGGAAGAGGATATGAATAGATATACAGATGGCCAACAGGTACATGCAAAGATGCTCATCATCTCTTATTACTAGGGAATTACAGATAAAACCAGACCGAGATATCACCTTACACCTGTGATAATGGCTTTTATCAAAAGACAAGAAACAACAACTGTTGAAGAGGATGTAGAGAAAAGGGAACTATCACACAGTGTCGCTCTGAGTGTAAACTGGTACAACCAATATGGAAAACAGTATGTAAGTTCCTCAAGAAATTCAAAATAGAAATACCATATCTAGTTATCCCCCTCCTGAGTATTTATATGAAGAACAAGGAAACTAATTTGAAGAGTTATTAACCTCTTATTTACTGCAGCTTTACTCACAATTGTCTAGAGTTGGAAACAACCTAAGTGTCCATTAATAAAAGACTAGATAAAGAATATGTGTTATAGCTACACCGTGGAATACTACTCCACCATAAAAAAGATGAAACCCTAACCTTTGCAACAAGATGGATGGACTAAGAGGGTAACATGCTACTGAAAAGTGTCAGACAGAAAAAGGCAGACAATGTATGGTTGCATTCATATGTAATATGTAAAGAAACAAAACAAAGAATGAGCCAATAAAACAAAAATAAACCATAAGTGTTTACCAGAAGAGAAGGGAGGAGAAAGAGGATCAGTAATGAGATAAAAGTAGTCAGCAGTGGCCCTTCCTGGTGGCGCAGCGGGTTAAAGCACAGCACTGAGAATCTAAAGCCGCTTCCTCATGAGTTCGATTCCCGCCTGCCCCGGAGGTGACCACATGGCGTGGCAGACCTCTCCTGACCCGCCCGCTGCTCCCCTCTGCAGTGTACTTCGTCGATCTGCCTGTTCTGTTTTCCACTTTGTGTCTGGTAAAACCTCTCACCGCCCCTGAACCTCTGGCCTGTACCCCGTTCTGTATGCACAAATAAATAAATCTTTAAAAAAAAAAAAAAGTAGTCAGAAGTTTGGTAAAGGATGGAACTAGACTTTTAGTAGTGTAAATAATGAGGCCCACTTGAAAACATTATAATCTAATGTTATGTCAATAAAACACTCTCTAAAAAGAAATAAAACTAATGAACAAACAAAAAAAATAAAAACAAGGTCAGACTATAATAACCAAATACTTGTTCCTAGAAGAAAAGGGAGTGTATGCACAGCACTGAATAAACTAGGGTAAATGGGTCAACTGTGTGTTGGAGAGAAACTGAACTTTTGAACAAGTTATATACTGATGTTGGTTTATAAGCTAGACATCTAAAATCTGTATAGTGTCATAAACCAATGTTATGTCAATAAAATTGCTTTTAAAATAGGTCAATAATTGCTTATTATTTAATTAAAAAAAAAAAACAAACAAAGAGATGCCACCACACACCAAATCTAGAACACGCACAACACCAGATGCTGCCAAGGATGTAGCGAACAGGGGCCAGAATTCTTTGCTGAGGGGAAGACTATGAAAAGTTAGAGTAACTTTGGATGCTATTTGGCAGTTCCTGACAATGCTGCATATGCTTTTACTTGTGATGCTGCATCCTGATGCTTGATATGTTATATGAAGGAGTTGGAAGTGTATATTCACATGGAAACCTGGGCATGCGTGTTCATAGCAACTTCACTCATAATTGCCAAAACTTGGAAGACAGCATTTTAGGTGAATGGATATGTAAACTCTGAGGCCACCAGGGGGTTAGTATTCAGGGCTAAAAGGAAATATGTTACTGAGCCCTGGAAAGACATGGAGGAAGTTTAAGTAAAAGAAGTCAATGTGGAAATGGTACACAGTGACGCCAGCTATATCATATTCTGGGAAAAGCAAAGCTGTGGAGCCAGTAAAAATATCTCAGGTTATAGTCATAACCAATGGGATAAAAATCCCAGGTTTTCTCCCAGGACAGAGAGAGGCATGAATAGCCAGAGTGAGGGTAGTATAGTATACTGTGTGAGTCCACATGTGACTTGTCATCATACATTTGTCAAAACCCACAGAATTTACGCCAAGTCTGAACCCTGATGTAAACTACACACTTGGTGATAACAACATACTAGTGTTGTAACACATCGGAGCTGACCCACATGGCGCAGCAGACCTCTCCTGACCCACCCGCTGCTCCCCTCAGTAGTGTTTTTCAGTAGATCCACCTGTTCTGCTCCCCACTGTCTCTGGTGAATCCTCTCAGCCCCCACACTTCTGGTCTGTACTCCAGTTCTTGTAGGCATAAATAAGCAAATCTTATTAAAAAATAAAAAATTACATGCAAGGGAAATCTGCTTTCTACTCAGTTTTGCTATAAACCTAAACTGCCCCTCCTCAATTCTATCAATAAGAGGGAAAAGCAGGTGCAACTCTGACTACCACACAGGCCAACATGGGCTCCTCCTGAAGGCAAGGGACACAGGCAATGCCAAGCCCTCTGGATTACAAGTGATGCCTTGTAATTATGTGAATAAACACAAAGCTCTATTTTTAAAGATGCTAATTATATTTGATGAGTTCATCAAGAGATAGAGGCTGGGGAAAGAGATTCTGAACGTGAAGCACTGAGCACCAAGAGTGGCCTAGTGTAAATCCCCATATGTGGTGGCTGGCATGATGATCATCCTCCTCCACATTGTCATCGTCGTCATCAACAGCATTCCAGGAAGGTAGAACATGCCTAAGGCAGAGACAGAAAACCCCATAAAGCCGCTGAGTGTTCAGAATGCTGTGTCTCCAGATATAGGAATTGAGGCAGAAGAGACAGGTCAGGTCTTGCAGACCCGTAATTACCCCCAGAGGACTGTGGGCATCACATTGTAGATAAGCAAATAGTCATAACCAAGCAAATAGTCATAACCAATGGGATAAAATTTGTGTTTCGAAAAGGTTGGGAATGGGAGCCAACCTGGAGGCAGCTGCCAGGCCTGGGAGAGGAATTATGCTGTCCTCAACCCAGCAGCAAGGGACCGAGGGATGATGATGAACACTGAGTTGGGAGAACTGACAGGCTCTGGTAGGCGATGGAGTGGAGGAGAGAGAAGCCTAGAGCTGTATTTGCAAATGAGAATGGTGGGGAGGAGGGAAGAGGCACTGAGGGGGGAGAGAGACAGAGGCCCACGAACAGTCCATCTGCGCTACTTCTCCTGGCTGTGGGTAGCACGGCACTGCTAGCAACTGCACGGGAACCTTTGTGAAACACGAAACGTGGCCTAGCCACTATGCTGAGCCTCCAGCCTGCCTTGTCTCACTGAGCGCTTCCAGCAACCTCATGCTACAGATACCACAGTTATAGTTATCCTTGTTTTCCAGGAGAGGAAGCAGAGGCTCCCAAACACGCCCAGGGCCACATAGCAAGTGGGCAGAACCTAAACCCATGCCTCTGTCTGCAAAGCCCACATCCTCCAAGCCAAAACACTCTGTCCGTATCAACTCCTTGAATCACCGCCACCTCCAGCCCCTTCTCGTCTGTGTGACCTGGAAACAGGCAATCTTGTCTGCTAGCAGAGCCAGGGCCCAGATGCAGAGCCCACCCAGAGAGCCACCCCTCAGCCAGGTTCCCTCAGCAGGGCCACCGCAGTGACCCCCATTTCCTCAGCACAGCTCCCCTCTTCTCTCCAGAAGCAGGGCTGGGCACATCTGAAGACACCCTAAACCCATGGCAGGGCTCAGCTGCCTAGGGAGTCAGGTTCCAGCCCAGTCACGTGTCACTGCCCAGAGACTGGGTCCCTGTCCACATGTGTCTCCCCCTCCCCTGCCTGAGCAGTGTGCACTGCCTGGAAACTAAATAAGCCACCACGGTGAGGCGAGATTTCCATTAATAACAATAAACAAACAAAACAGGGCCCTCCCTGGTGGCACAACAGGTTAAGAAACAGCACTGCAAGCTGGCTGCAATCACTTCAGTGAGAGTTCGATCCCCGGCCCCAGAGGAGACCCACATGGTGCAGCAGACTTCTCTTGTCTTGCCCGCTGCTCCCCTCAGCAGGGTTTTTCAGTAGATCTGCCTGCTCTGCTCCCCACTCTGTCTCTGGTGAATCCTTTCACCACCCCTGCACTTCTAGCCTGTACCCCAGTCCTGTATGCATAAACAAATAAATCTTAAAAAAAAAAAAATAGACCTAAAGGTAAAACTGGACCAAGAGGAAATAAAAGAGGCATATGTGTTCAGGAGATTTGTCATGAAAACCTTTGTGACTCTGAAATTTGCCTTCCTCAGCAATGTGAAGCAGAGGCAACAGCTCCAGTTAATTCATGGCTGACTTTTAGCATCACAGTTCCAAATGCCAGTTCTCGGGACAAGTAAGGCCACAGTGAAATGGCACTGCAGGATGAAATGAGCAATATAAGGGCAAAGTGATATGCTGCGTACACGTAGGTACGACGTATATTCTATAAATAAGTACACAGCAGTATAGCTTTTCTAGCTGCCTTTCTTGAGGAAACTTCTCTCTTCTTCCAAGACAATCATCTTCCCATGTTTGGAATAATTTTACATTCCAAGTAGCAACTCCAACATCCTAGAACCACTATTATGGCTAGCAAACCTGATTTAATGATTTAACCAACATTTCTTAAGCATCTACTTTGTCAGGCTCTGGGGATGCCCCAGAGGACAAGACCAGAGATTATGTAGCAGGAAAATGGGGGATGCTTGGAGTGCTGGAGAAGCCCAGATGAAGGAGAAGCAAAGGGCAGGCCGCGTGGCCTCTGTAGGGGCATCTGGGATGACTCCCTTCAGGCAGTGACGATGGGACCAACAGGATGAGTAGCAACACGTTAAAGGAAGGAAGAGGGAGGCGGTTTGGGGACCGGGAGGAAGGTGGTGAGGCTCATGTGCAGAGGCTGGCTTTGTCACAGGTCTACATCACAGTGGCTAAGACCACAAAACACCCCTCTCTGGATAAGCCAGGATAAGCATATCTCCAGAGGAAGCCCCTGACAGCTTGTAGCAAAGTCACCGACTAATCAATCTCTGACTGCACTGGGCAGCACTGTTTGATAAATATTAAGTGCCCAGTGAGTGATTTTGCTCACTAGCTGGCAGAGTTGGGCAAAGAGGCCAGTGCGCTGACTGCTCTGAGCTTCATTTTTTCTTATGTTTAAAATAAGAGGGTTATAGTAAAAAGTCCTTGCAGGATGACCATTCCATGTGGTGAAGGTGTAAGAGCTACCATTTATTGAGCACTGAAAAGCTGAAGTCACTGTGCTAGATGTCATCAGTACTCTCAACCACCCTCACTGCAGCCCCTGAGGCAAGCATTATTACGGCCATTTTAGATAGAAGGAACTCTGAGCCCCAGAGCAGAAGTTGCAAGGTCAGACACTAGCATGCAGCAGACCCAGGACTCAAACCCAAATCCATGCTCTCTCCGTCTGTCAGTGCACGTGACCACGCAGTCTCATGATGCTCCGTGATGCCATCCTTGTGCTCCCGGATATTCTGCAGCCTGGCCTTCAGAGTGCCCTTTGTGCCACATCTCCCTTGGCTCTGATCAGACTGGCCTCTGACCACTCCTCATCTCCCGAGAGCACATCATTGACGCTGTTCATCTGAATCCTCCCGTCAGCACTATCCTCTCCCACGAGAATGAAATCAAGAAAGCAGCTAGACAATGACCTAGAAAAAGCACACCAACGAGGACCTGACAAGCACATGGCAGTAGAAGGAATAGGACAGCATCTCTGACATCCAAGCGAGCTATGGAGCAGCCTCAGAATAATAGCCAGGACGACGGGTTAAAGGTTACAACAGGTTCAAGGTTGCTAGGTGAGTACCCAGCAGCTCCTGTGAGTGTGACAGGGACACAGCTGGGACAGGGGACGCAAAGACCCAGGCCTGATGTGGCCTGAGGTCCAGGATGTCGCTGGAATTCTTGAGGCTGTGACACTAGGCTGAAGACCAAGTAGGGCACGTCAGCTCTGAGAATAAGACAAGAAGCACCTCAAGAAAGGAGTTGAAGGTTGGGGCCTGGCTCCAAGGGATGAACAAGGAATCCCACCATGGATAAAGGATGCCTCACATGAGCCAGGCCAGTGATACAATTCTTCAAACAAACAAACAAAAAGGTGGTCTCTGGGTTTTAAAGTACATTTGCATCTGTACTGAAATCAGAGTCAGTGAGATGAAATTCGTCTTGGCCTGCTTGAGTTCTGATCCGAGCCCTGACACCTTCTAACTGGTAACCTTGAAGAAGTTGTTTGAAGACAGACCCTTTGCTATGGCTCTCTCACAAGTTGACATGTGTTATAGGAAAAAGAATACTCTCCATTCCAGACCTATCTTATCAAGGATATTTGTATAATAATAACCTTCCTTTGGAACAAAAATCAGGAAAATGTGCTGTCCACTGTAAGAGATTTGGGTTCCTCAAACTGGGGATTCCTCTGCTATAATTAAACTTCCTTCCCTGGCAGATGCCATCTGGCCCATATTTACTCAACAAATTCTACCCCTACTCAACAAATTCTATCCCTTCCTTCTACCACCCATCTCAGAGCAATGACAGAGTGCTGATAAAAAGAGCTCACACTAAATATGAATATACTCCATTACCAATAAATATTATTACTAATACTAACACTATATCTTCTTCAAGATTCCATCTCTGCAAATCAAAACCACAATGAGATACCACCTCACACCCACACCAGTAAGAATGGCTCGTATTAAAATAACTGGCAACAACAAATGCTGACAAGAGGGGTGGGTTTGCAAACTGTTCCAGCTACCATGGGAAGCTGGAACTTTGTGTAGGCTCCTCAAAACTCTAAAATGGATCTACCATATGATCCAGTGATTCCACTCTTGGGAATACGCCCAGAGACATAAATATAGTAATTCGAAGGGAAATCTGCACCCCTATGTTTACTGTAATACTATTTACAATAGGTAAACTATGGAAACTGCCCAAATGCCCTGAAACAGGACTGATCAAGATGTGGTATATGTACGTGGTGGAATTCTACTCGGCCATCAACAAAAGATAAACCCATGTCATTTGTGACAATGTAGATGGAGCTGTAAGGGATTATGCCCAGTGAAATAAGTCAGAGGAAGAAAGAAAAGTATCAGATGGTCTTGCTTATACAGGGAACATAGGGAAACCGAACAAAGGATCAAGAAAAGGACAAAACTTGCAGGCTGACCATGGGTCTGCGGCATTAGGGGGCAGGGGAGGGTGTGGGCAGAAGGGCCAGAAGGGTAAACAAGGGACTACAGTGATTGTGATATTACAGGGATTTACCTGAGGGGAGAAATCAAATATTATACAAAAATGAATGATGTAAGAAAGTTTAAAAATAAAGTAATAAAAATAAAAGGTTCCAGCCACTTCTTCATCTCCATGATGGCTTTCTGGAATACTTCAGGACAGTGGTTCATTACATAATGTGTACAGATTGTCACCCCAAAAAATATATGTGTGCTCTTGCTTGTTATTTTTAGCTCCCTGACTTGATAATTAGTATTTGAGAGCAGGGACCATCTCTCTCACTCCTCCTGGATCAGGCATCCATATTGCACTTTATGGTCAAGATGTCCAGTAAACACTTGTAAATTGACTGAGTCTCATATGTCACCTTCTGCATAATGATTACCAGGAGAAACTTCAGAGAAGTCAATAGGAAGGAATGTTGATTGCTTTTAATCAGTTTTACTGTCTCTGTGGTACAGGCTTTATAGCCTGGAGAGAAGGCAGGCTGGTAAAAGCTGTTTGTGGGATGGCCAGCCATTGACTAATCTGAAAGGCTGATTTAGCAGTTCAGAGATATTTGCATCCAGTGTACTATTAAGCACAGACTTGCGTGTTTATCGATGCAGAGCACTCTGCAGCAGCTCACATGAGTTATTTCCAGCAACTCATCATGTGGGATAGGCCATCTGCCCACCCACAGGAAGCAGTAGGGTAAAACCTCAGAAGCCACATCTTCACCCCGTTCCTGGGATCACTGAGCCACAGAGCATGTTATTTATTCCAAAAAGATGCTAATGGAATTAAGTTCTGAGCTATTATGGTCAGCAAGCAATAACTCTTCTGAGCAAAAGCAGTAAGAAGCAGAATTAAACTGATAGCACAAACAGCTTGCACGCTATTGGCGTCCTGTACACATCTGGAGTATGCAGGCCATTGATTTCCTCCAGACATCTGTCCTGCCAGGTGGGCAGAGGTGCCTTGGTCATGACCCCATGGACAGTCTGACCACTTTGCGCCTGAAATACAAGGTGACCTAAAAGTTGGAAGGCTCTTGAGTGAGTTATGCTGCAAATGCCCTAGTTTCAACAGAGCTACCAGTACAAACCCCCAGTGCTACTCCCACTGGGCCTGACCGTCCACAGGGTGATCCGGCCTATCGTTTCACAAAGTGGCCAATGCCAGTGAGGAGCTGCCTCCCCAAATGCATGCCAGTGTAGGCGTCTAGAGACCAGACGACACCTGTGTCCCGTGAGTAGAACGAACGGAAGAGGTCACACCAAGACAATCTCCTGTGTTCTGATCCAAGCAAGCACGTTTACCCAGCATGAGTCTTAACTTGGACTTTAAAACAAATTCTGGGCTCCAGGTAACATGACTGCCTGTGAAATTATATGTATTTGTCTGACCCATAGAAGCACAGTCATTGAATATTAATCTCCTCTCTCTGTCACCAAATCCAAGAGGAAGTGACAGCGAGCCCACAGCCGGCTCCATCACATGCTTCCCCATCCAGCTCATGATGTCGTGTGGGGGACAGAGGACAAGAAGAAACCAGGCCTCTGCAGAAGCTGGTGAGGGGATGTGGGGTGGCAGAACCAGTGCAGGAAAGAGGTTCATCCAGAGAGTGGGCCATAGTCTTCCTGGGATTCAGGTTATCTCCAGGGGGTGGACATACCCACAGAGTCCACTCACCAGGGGAACTGGAGAACCTGCAAGGTCTGCAGCCTGATGATATGCAAATGGGCTAGCCAGACCCCAGCACTGAGGAGTGCAGATGACGTGCTGCAAAGTCCCGCTGTTGGGTCACTCATGCCTAGAACCAGGACCAGCGCACATCGCCAGCCCTTCCTTGATTCTGAGTACCCCAGAGTGAATTAATAGTCAGAAATAGGGCCCTTCCTGGTGCACAGTGGGTTAAAGCGCAGCACTGCAAGCTGGCCGAAGCTGCTTCAGCGTGAGTTAGATCCCTACTCTCTGACCCACATGGCAAAATGGCAAAGCAGACCTCTCCTGGGTCATGTCTCGCCCGCTGCTCCCCTCAGCAGTGTACTCGGTCATTCTGCCTGTTGTGCTCCCCACTCTGTCTCTGGTGAATCCCTGCACCTCTGGCCTGTACCCCAGTTCTGTATGCATAAATAAATAAATCTTTTTTTTTTTTAAGTCAGAAACAATGGGACTGATCTCACAAACCTCTATTATTGTTGTTGTTTACACCTGAGAAGTGAAACTCTAACCTTGGGCAAGTCAAAATACACTCTCTATAAATTAAGTACAATTACTCCGGCATCAGATCTCAGATGTGCCCAGACATGGAGCTTTGGCTCTTCAGATCAAAGGCCCAGTTCTCTTTGCCATTTGTGGTGTCATCACGCAGGAATTCCGCCTTCTTGCCCTCTTCCCAGGGTGCCCGCGCCCCGACTTCCCATCTGAGAAAACGGAGCAAGAGGCAATGCTCAAGTACCTTTGTGGCAGGTTTGATAGGAGAGAAATGAAGATTGGAAAGGAGACTGAGTGAACCTCTGACTTTAAGCCACTGAAATTTAAAGATGACTTGAATAAGCCAATCTCTCAAAACTAAACCTTGGCTGAGGAGCAATTTTCTGGGGCAGTATCAGATAGACGTGTGCCTGCCATACAAACGCTAATGTCTTAATGAATGTTTTGCTTCTTTTACTCAAGGGCCTTGGAATCCTAGGGATGAAAGGCTTAGGGAGCCTGTCAGGGGTTAATGATAGTCTGTGGGTGTCATTATCCTCCCACAGAGACACCTGCCATGCAAAGCCAGAAGGGGACTTTGCAGCCTGAAGCACTCAGGTGCCTAAATTTTTGTTGCTTCAGAAAACTACCCGTGGGCATGACCACAGCACCAAGAGAGAGGTGAGAGCAGAGGGCAGTGATGGAACAGGGCAGTGATGGACAGGCTAACAGGAGTAGCCTGGCTGGGACATACCCAGGAGGCCGGGTGCCTCTCAGAGCCTTTCATTCTCCCTGACAACATTTTACATTTTCCAGATGAGGAAACAGGTCCAGAGAGACAAAGTGACCTGCTCAAATTGAAGCCTGTTCTAGATGACACAAGACAGGATCTGAATCCAAGTAGTCTGATTCTGGAAAGCAAGCTCTTGAGAGCAAGAAAGATAAAGTCATGGAGTTCTGGCCACTTTATAAAGAACCTGACCAGCCCGGGCAGGAATAGGGCCTTGCGCTCCCTCCTTGGCTCCTGCCACCATCAGCCCCCACCCCTCATGACTGGTGAAAGCACCTCCTACCAGCTGTAAGAAAGCAGGTGGGCGGAAGCTTGACCAAGAAGGAAGTACTTGCTGAGTATCTATTTCTGGAGACTAAAACTGAGTGACAGAATAGCTAGAGGTGAAGAGAAGCTGCCTCTGGGTCTGGTCCTGCCTCCCACTGTGACAAAGCAGAGATCGTCCAGGACACCCAAGATGGCTAAGAGCAGGGACCTGAGACGAGGAATGGCAGAAGAAACTGGAGGTGTTTGACCCAGGGAAGAATAGACTCAGGAGATAGACAATATCCTCCAGCACCTCACCTGTTCTAAGGGGAGAGGGAGGCGGACGGACGCGGCACTGCCTGAGGACCCCAGGGCATGTACACGGAGACCTAGAAGCTAAATCCAGCCACTGCTCAGAGCCATTAAAATGCAGTAGCAGCTGGGTCTCAGTGAAGATGCTTCAGCACAAACTGGAAGACACCAAGTGTCCATGGCAGTGAGACAGTCTTTCACTCTCAAGAGTCCCACTCGGGTGACAACGACTGTAACAAGAAAGGGCATGCAGCCCCTCAGCTTGGGCACGGTGTGTTATAGGGCTCAAAAGCCTCAGTACACGAGCCTGTCATTTGTATAATTGCATGTCTAGGCTTTTTCAAGCTAATCGTCCAAGTCACAATTTGTAACGCAAGCTTCCCTCACTGTCTCCCTCCCATCACCTCCCATCACCTCCACACACTTGCTCTGCTCTCTTCCAGGCAAGCAGAGTCAACCAGCCCAGGAATGTCGTACTGGATGGAAAAAGCAGGAAAGTACTGTTTGACTTGGAATTCCATGGCACGCAGCTGGCAGGGTGGAGAAGTGGCCAGGCCCTCTGAACAGCCTGTTCCTCTGAGCGCCAGGAACTTGATGAAAGAATCCAAGTTCAAAAGGGAAGAGGGAAGGAGAAGGGGCTCGGCTTGGTGGCCCTCGCAGCCAGACAGGGACAGTGTACCCCGCGGGACACAGCTGTCTTTTCATATGGTGGCTCTGTCATGTTCTTCTTTGTGCCTTTTACTTTAATAGAAAATAAATCTCATACACATACACACACTAAATGTACCACAAGTCTAGGGGCTAAAATAGTTATTTCTGACTACCATTTATAGAAAGGGAGGAATTAAGAGAAAGAGCAAGCAAGCAAAAAAAAAAAAAAAAAGAAAGAAAGAAAGACTTTTAAGAAGCTCCTGTAAAATATAGCCTGTAAGGCTATATAGGCATTCAGTGTGGATGCCAGGTCAGTGGTGCCTCAGTCGGAGGGCAGAGCTCCCTCACAGTTCCATCTAGTTAGGGTGCTCTGACTGTTGCAAAGAGAGACTTTTGTACCAGGCAGCTCAAGAGGACTGAGAGCATTTGGCTGGGAGTCACCCGCCTCCCTGCTCAGCAAGGGGACCTCAACTGAATCACCTCATCTCTCTGAGCCTCCAGGTCCTTGCATCCATGTGACCCCTTTAGGACAGACGAATCTAGGGCTTCTAATTCAGATGTTCAGTGACTTCATGATGAAAGTCTAAAGGAGTTTATAATTGCCCTGGAAATGTCTTTCTTCAGGTTAAGCAATAAAATAAACAAAACAGCAGGAGGGAAATCTGTCTGGAGTTTTAGAAGTGTTTATGAAAAGGAATAGAGGCAAGAAATATAGGAAAGGAAGTTTCTAGACTTTTCCAAGGGATCAACTACCTCTATTTTACGATGACAAATGCGGGGGAGGGGCAAAGCAATCTCAGATAGTCCTCTCCCTTCTGAAAATCTTGAAAATGAGATGACAGGCCCTCCCTGGTGGCGCAATGGGTTAGGACGTAGTACTGCAAGCTGGTGGCAGCCGCTTCAATGCGAGTTCAATACCCAGACCCAAAGGTGACCATATGGCACGGCAGTCCTCTCCTAACCCACCTGCTGCTCCCCTCAGCAATGTACTTTGTCCATCTGCCTGTTCTGCTCCCCGGAGGATCTGTCTCTGGTGAAGCGTCTCACCGCCCCTGCACCTCTGGCTTGTTACCCCAGTTCTATATGAATAAATAACTCTTTTAAAAAAAGAAAATGAGATGACAGAGGGTCACAGTGACAACTGTTCCTGATCTTTCTCCTGGGGATGGAGGAGGTGCAGATGGGACACCCGTATGATAATGATTCTGTCATCAGGCTTCAAGCCCCACAGACCAGGGCAAGTGTAATCCAACACCATCAGCCACTGCAATGACATTAGAAAAAGAAATCTAGCAAAATGTGCAATGGCCAGGAGAGGTGTCTGCATAGAAATCCTGAAAAGCCAGGACAGTTAGGGACTGGTTACCTTCCCACAGGGAAATTCTTTACCAGGGTCCTCAACAGCACCCAAAACACAGCCAGTTTCCACAATGCTTGTGTGTAGCCACAGGGCTCTGGGCATTCACATGCCTGTTGGGTGGGGGGACAGTTCCTGGCACATCTCTGTGGCTTCAGAACAGCCTGATTTGGGTCTGCACTACTCTGGAACAATTGGCAAAACAATCTGTGAGCTGGGGAGTCAGGGCTACTAAAGGGGCACGCCCCCAAAGTGCCCTGAAAGCCACCCCTCTTGGAAGGTGGTAGAGTGTGTGATGCTTCGAATGTAGCTGATTTCATCTCTGGGCAAGAAGCCGCCAATAAAGACCCATGCCCTTGGGGGGGGGGGGAGTGACATCACCATAAAACCTGTGTATCGGGCTTCACGGAGCACAGAGCTTTCATGTACACTATCTTATCGGATGCTCATGACAACTCCATGATGTAAATAAAAGCGATATTATCACCCTCATTTTAAAAATAAGAAAACCAAGGCTATGAGTGACCTAATGACATCCACACCCCCACAGCTAGGGCAGTGTCACGGGATGAACTGTGGAGTCTAAAGTCATGAGAGGCAGTGCAGCGGACTCTTGACCAGCATGGGTTTCAACTGCAAGGGGCCACTTATAAGTGGCTTTTTCTTCTAGGAGTACAGTTGTCTCTCCTTACCCACAAGTGTCCAAGCGTGTCTTACCATCGTGAATGTCAGATGGTTGAATCTGAGAAGGCAGAATCTGCAGCCAGGAGGGCCAGCCACAAGGAATTGGTATCCGTGGGTGTATCCTTTCATGCCAACCCTCTGGGGTAGAAGGGATGACTCTACTTCAAAAGAGCAGGAAAGAAGCCACCACCCCAATCCACTGCTTGGCCTCAGAATTGACTTTCATATGTCCTAAGAGGCTTCCAGTCCCTGGCAAGCCATCAGCCACCCCCTCCTTCCCACCCACACTACACACAGCTCCTCAGAACCATACTGAGTAGGAAAGCTACCAACCATCCCTCCTGCACACTGGCTCCAATTAGTAGCTAAGGTATTAAACACCCACAAGTCCTCATCAAGGTATTGATGGCCACAGGGAAAATGCTGTCTTTTATTCTCTAGTTTATGGTCTTCAGAGGAGAAAATGCATATCATGTTCCCTGTGGCATGAAATGTCTGACAAAATGCTGGGATTAATAGAAATACATCACTAAGTTTAAGTGGACAATGTCTCCAGCAAGGAAAAATCAATAGGGGTTGGTCAAACTAATGATCTGAATAAGCATATTGTCTTTGCTCGCTGTATTTATTAGTAAATAAAAACATATTTACATATTTCCAAAGGCATGCCTGGATTTTGCTAACCTTGCAATTACTACTGCAACTAATGTACTGCACAACTCCTTTTAATCTTTGTAAGTCCTTTTATGCCAGTTATGCTTACTAATAATAATAGCTCCCATCAAATAAGATATGTATTCAGTCCTGGCGTTATTAAATCACTTATGTTTGCTATCTCATTTAAGTCCCTCTAGGGGGAACTCCCTCTAAGGAGGCAGCAGTTATTATCTCCTCTAAAAATGAGGACTAAAGAGATGGAACAAACTTGTCAATGTCAAGTGGAAACACCCATCCAGTCCTCACCAAATCCTGCAGGACTTTACAGTCACAAAGTGGAAAAGCTAGACTTGAATCAAGATCTGTTCAGAACTCAAGATCTGTTCAGAACTCAAGATCTGTTCAGAACTCAAAGCTCCTAAGTTTCTATTCCCTTATTTTAGCATTCTAACATACTTATGGAGTAAGTAGGAAAATGCTGTGTTTTTTTAAAGGTTAATATATTTATGCATTCAGACCTGGGGGTACAGGCCTGAGGTGCAGGCCTGAGGTCCAGAGACAGAGTGAGGAGCAGAACAGGCCGACTGATGAAGTATAGTGCTGAGGGGAGCAGACAGGAGAGGTCTGCTGTGCCACGTGGGTCAGCTCCCAGATTGGGGATGGAACTTGTGCTGAAGTGGCTGTGGCTAGCTTCCCAGTGCTGAGTTTTAACCTGTTGCGCCATCAGGGAAAGTTATCTTAACTCCATTTTAACAACAAAGGATAAGAATCATGCTAGTCTCAGAGACTTATCTCTGAGTCTTGGCAACACCATTCTTCTTATAACCCAGCCCATGACCTTGCTGCAGCCCCAGAAACCACTCACATTAGAGGGGAAGCTAGATTTTCCTAAGTAGCTGTGTCTAACGTATCAACAGGAGTTTTTTGCACACATTTTAAAATCATTCATGGGTGTATGGCATCCAAATGTCAAAACTGCTACCCTTTACCCAGTAGAGAATGCGGATGGTTTGGCATCCTCAAAGACGAGCTGGAAATGACCTACTTTTGAGAAAGCTCCTGTCCTGGAGTCTCTTGTCAGACATCGATGCAGCCTGGAGCACGCGCCCTGAGGGCCCACCCACCTAAAACTAGCAGTGACGCTGACTTGGCCCATCCTCTCTGTTAGCCTCCGTGGAGACTCACGTTCCCCCAGCTTGTGCCATATTTGTTAAACATGGACCAGTGTGTGGCCAAGCCATGGTTGCATAGACTTCCCCTCAGAACCACGGTCCAGCTGTCACGTACCAGAAAGTCAGGTGTCACTCTATAAAGACAATCCTCCTCGGGGCTAAAACACATATAGTCAACTATGCGTCTCATTTTAGGGATTCGATATTCAAATAAGTAGTACTGACAAGGGGTTTAAGTATATGCGATTTGGTTAAGAATTTGACTAATCCATACACGCAACTGTATTTTTTTTTCTTGACTGCAGAGTTCCTTTCTCAGCCAATGATTTTAAAGAGAGAATTATTCACACGATTTTCATCACACGGTGCCGATGATGTCTAAATGGTTCAGGGGGAAAGACAAGGCTGAGAACGACCTACCTTCCTGTGTGAGAGCGAGGGCTGAATTTCTCAGACTTCTGCTCCTAGTGCACAGGACGCCACCGACAGCGCCAGGGTCTTCGCTGGAAGTTCTTTACGGCAAATATCTTTGTCGCAAAACTCGTTGCCGTAAGGCACCTTTGCCGTAAGGCACCTTTGCCGTAAAAAGCTCGAAACCTCTGGCTAGTGATCAGGTCTGAAAGTTTGGTTTCGACTGATGCGGTAGTACTGCGGTCCTTACAGGATATAAGGGACTTTTAATGATTCATATAGTAACTAGTAGCAGTCTGAAAAGAATGGCTGGTGAATGAGACAGATTTCAACTTGATAGAAAATAATACAGTGACGAAGCACACGAGAAGTGTGAGGTAAGGGTGTAAAGCCAGATTGCATACTGTACGGAAAATGATGCCATGGCAGTTTGCACGGCCCCCTGTGAGTACAGCTGTCCCAACCACCGGTCAAAACCCAACGTTTACCACGATCTCGCAAATAGGGAGGTTTGCTATGAGTCTGTACATAGTTTACATATATTCCACCATTTTATTTTCATTTTTTAATTTTTACTGCTAACTTTTCATGTTTCACTGTCCTTTTTTTATTAAGTGTCGCTCTTTTGTGATTTTTTTTTAATGTTTTTACAGCATATTGCCTTACAGCCAAATAATCATGCAGTGACAATGCTTGGGGCAAAGAATATAAGATGCATCTACTAGACAAATTGCTACATATTCAAGTTTTTATCCACATGGACTAATTAATTCTCCTTTTTTTTTTTTTACAATGGTTTATTATTCAGTGCTGTATTTACTTTGGATTTCAAACTGTACCAGACTTAGTCAGAAATTCCTTCAAAGAGATGTCTGTGTTCTTGTAAATGCCCCCTACCATTTTTCCCCAAACATTTCTTTACTTCCTGGCACAATGTTCCAAGTTCATCCTCTTCTAGCTACCTTGATGCAGCTCTATAATTAGCTGTTTCTTTAAGAAGTTTTTGGTACTAGAAGGCAAGATTTGAGTGCTAGGTGTTCATTGGTTCTGGGTAGTCTGCTTAGAGGCCCTTCCTGCAGACAAAACTGGAAAAATAGGGCCCTTCCAGGAGCACAGCGGGTTAAAGCACAGCACTAAGAAGAAGGTAGAACCACTTCAGCATGAAGTCAATCCCCGCCCCAGTGGTGACCCACATGGTGCAGCAGACCTCTCCTGACCCACCCGCTGCTCCCCTCAGCAGTGTACTTTGTCAGTTAGCCTGTTCTGCTCCCCACTCTGTCTCTGCTGAATCCTCTCACCGCCCCTGCACCTCTGGACTGTACCCCAGTTCTGTATGCATAAGTAAATAAATCTTTAAAAAAAAACTGGAAAAATATACATGTGTTTATTACACCATGTGCATGCACACACACATATGTACATATACATATGCCTTCATGTGGTTGGATGGATAGAGAATCATGAGTTCATACAAATGCCTATAATTCCAATCTGCAACAACCACCTTCTTGCTTTCCCCCACCCCATATTTTAATGTCCTTTCCCATACAGGAAATCTAGCTCCCACCTGCTTACCCTATTTCCTCATTTACCCAAATCCATCTTACACCTAAAATAGTTTGAAAATGACTTGACTCGTTGGCCACAAAATGAATATATACACACACCAAAAAAGAGACCAGGAATTGGCTGTGATTCTCCCCCACCAACCTGACCCAGGACTGAAGGTAGACTGTGAATCAGGTGTTCAGGAGTTACTTACATTTGTCCTTCCTTTTGCTGAACCTCCATGTGGTTAGAGTCTTCATTTGAAATACATTGAATTCCTTTGTTTCCATTTGTTTTCAGTTTTAGGTTTTTCCTTTCCCTTCCCATCTTGTTTTAATTTTATTTTTGAATATGTAGAACATTAACAAGCTTTCGAAAGTCAAAACTGTACAAAAATATTCTCAGAGAAGTGCCACTCCCTCCAGAATTGCTTCCATCCTCCCCCTCCAGTGAGTAATCCATTTCATTGTTTTCTGGTTTATCTTTCCTGTGTTTCTTTTGCCAGGGATAATCAGTTACATACATGTTTTCCTTCCCCTTCTTTTTCACACAGAAGATGACATACCATACATCTTCTTTGAGCTTTCCATTTTCTCAGTTACTATTTCCTGGAAATTATTCCCTATCAGGTTAGAGTAATTTCCCTCTTTTTTTTTTTTTTTTTTTTTTGTTGTTGTTGTTGTTGGTACAGCTGCACAGAACCCAATCCTATGCTTGGATATTCCTGTAAGTCACCATTATTTTATAGTTACAATGAAAGCCGCAATAAATAACATTGTGCATATATAGTTTCATACTATTGGAATTGCCTCTGCATGGCAAATCCCTAGAAGTATTGTATTTCTACAGTCCAAGGATAAATGCACATGTACTTTTATTAAATGCTGCAAATTCTGCTCCAGAAGGTGGGACCATTGTGGATTCCCCGCAGCCCTGAATAAGAGCCCACAACCTCATCCGTGGAACATATTATCAAGCTTTTAATTTTTCCAGTATGATGAGAAATGGTAGCTTGTCCTTTTCACTTGTATTACCCTGTTAGTGATGTTAAGCATCTGTTCTTATACTTCGGGCCTCCTATGAACTATATGGTCCTGACTTTTGTGTACTTTTCCATAGGAATCTTGATCTTTTTCCCCCATCATTAAAAAAAAAAGTATGTTAAAAATACTGGTCTTTCATTGTCATACTTATTACACATATTTTCTCCCAGTTTGTTATTGGTTTTTTCATTCTGTTTACAGTGATTGTTGCCATGCAGAAGTATTTGTTTACTGTTTTCAAATGTAGCAACACTTTCTTACCTATAGCTGGAATTTTAGTCATACTTAAAAGTCTTTATTTACACCCAGGTGGTAAGAGAATTTACCTTGCTTTCTTCTAGTACTTATGTTATTTTCTTTTGTGTCCAGATCTCTACTTATATGGAGTTTATTCTTGGGAATAGTATAAAAAGCGGATACAATTTCTATTTTTCACCATGGCTATCCAGTTGTATCAGTACCATTTGTTAAAAAGACCATCTTTGGGCCCTTCCTGGTGGCACAGTGGGTTGGAGCACTGCACTGTGAAGCTCCAAGCCAAGCTGTGGCTGCTTCAGTGCAAGTGCGATCCCTGCCCCGGAGGTGACCCATATGGTGCAGCAGACCGCAGCTCCCCTCAGTAGTATACTTCAATCCGCATGTTCTGTTCCCTACTCTGTTTCTGGTGAATCCTTTCACCACCCCTGCATCTCTGGCCTGTACCCCATTTCTGTATGCATAAATAAATAAAAATCTTAAAAAAAAAAAAAAAGACCATCTTTGCCTAGGGGGCTACAGATAGCACCTTTGTCATATTCATGGCTGTGTTTACTTCTGGATGTCTCTTCTATTCCATTGGTGGGTCTGCTGGCCAGACACCTGCACCACGTAGGTTTCAGAGTCAGTCTGTTTGTCGGGCAGGTCCCTGCAGAGCATCTCCTTTCCAGTATTTTCCTATGTGAACGTGTGCATTTGTTTTCCCATAGGACCTTAATATCAACTTGCTTTGTTATTTAAAAATGCCCATTGGGATTTGTAGTGGGTTTACATTACGTTTATAAATTAATTTATGGACAAGGACTTTCCTTTTTCTTTTTTTATCCTGGAAGAGCTTATTGAACAAAGTACAGGAAAAACAGTCTTAGCAACAACTTATCCTGTCTCCTCTGGCCATGTCCGCCCTGGACCACTACAGGCCAAGAACAAAGCAAATCATTCCTTTTGTTCAAGTTGATACTTTTAGTTTTTATGTTCTCTCTTAGATACTTATTACCTTTGCTTACTAAGTAAAATATTTATTAGCAACTATAATGCCCCCCAGCACTACATTAGGCACTATGGAAGTAAAGAAGTATTTTCTGTCCTCAAGCAGCTTCAAATTTTATAAGAAACAAACTAATGAATGTCAAGCAAAGCCAGAGTTTAGACCCATGTTAAGAAGAACCCTTTATATAACCAGTCCATAGGGTGGAGAGAGTAATGAGGGCTGAAATAACAAGGGAAGACTTGTTTTTTGTTTTGTTTTGTTTTTTTAGTTTTATTTACTTATACATACAAGAACTGGGGTGCAGGCCAGAGTTGTTGTGTTAAGGGGAAGGATGTCCTAAAGGAACTCTGCAGAGTTTTGTGGATTCCACCCCCTACTCCAGTGATTGGAAACTATAACTCCCAGCAGTACCAGGGAGAGAACTGCGAAGACCCAAGGGTGGAGCTAAGCAGGCATTCTGGGCCTCTGGGGGACAAATAGAGCGTGGTTTTTCAACAGTACCTCTGGAGAGGTATAATGTGATGGCTCTCTTTCTGGAGCAACAGTTCTCAGTGTGTGACTGGGGGCTAGCAGTTAGTTTGTGAGTAGAGCTCCAAGTTAGCCGAGCTCATAAGATATTCCAGTTAAACCTTGTCTCTCTCTCTCTCTTCCCCTGGTTGTTCCTTTTCCTTTCCCCTTTTGTAAATAAACCCATTACCCTTTTGTGTGTGCCTGCAGAATAATTAAATTTTTAGCGTGCAGGTGAGGACCCACAGACAGGCAGCCCAGTTCATTCTGGACTAGCCTGTAACAGTTGGGGTGTGTGTGTGAGAGGATTCACCAGAGACAGAGTAGGGTGAAGAACAGGCAGATCTACTAAAATACACTGCTGAGAGGAGCAGCGGGCAAGTCAGGAGAGTCTGCTATGCCACGTGGGTCAGTTCCCTGGCCAGGGATCAAACTTGTGCTGTAGTGGCTGCAGATAGCTACACAGTGTTGTGCTTTATGCCCTTGCGCCACCACAGAGGCCCCCAACAAGGAAAGACTTTTGACTGAACTGAAATTAGAACTACATGCTCTGAAAGTTGTGTAGGATTTTGGGTGGGGTGGTAAGGAAGGAGGAGGAATTCCACTGTGGGGCATTCAGGTGAAAGCTCAGAGGTGGACCAACTGGGCCACATCTCCTCATTGAGCAGAATCCTTGAGTCCAAAAACTACCACCCCTCTCTGAGAGCCTGACGTCAGAGTCAGTGTCAGTAGCTCTATGTAGTGATTAAAACGATGTTAGTGAGCATGTGCTAAGTAAGGTTCCAGATACCAGTCAAGGAATGTTCTCGATTACTATGATCCCACAAGGTAGCTCCTAATCACATATGGCTCTTGAACCCTGGAAATATGTCCAGTACCACTGCAAACTCAATTTCTGATTTTAGTTAATATCAAATAGTAAAATGGAAGCAGCATGAACCATTGCTCTTTGGGGGAGGACTACATTTTACTTGAGCTCCTTTGGGGCTCTTACACTGTGCATGACTGCATAAGATTTCATTGTCATATGGCAATGTGCACATGTGTATACCCATGACTGTTTTTAATGTGGCTACTAGAAACATTTAACTACATATGTGACTCATACTGTATTTCTCTTTGGCAGCACTGGTTTAGCATCTGACAACTCCATGTGACCTGCCCACCTTCTTGGGGAGCCCTCCCAGACCTTCAGAATTTGCCATATTTCTAAGATGCCCAAGTGAAGCTTCCACACAGTAGTAGAAGCATTGATAATGGGTCACTCAGAAGACACTCAGGGCTCTGGTAAGTCCCCCAGTGTGACCCCTGTCCTTCTGGGGGGAGGGAGACAAGTCTTGAGGGGTGGAGGGGTAGGGGAGGGAGGTCCCAGCCTTCCACTGTGATGTCACAGAGCAAATCCTATGTGTCAGCGTGCCCCACCCAGACTGGTGCTGGACATCCTTTCCATCCTCTCCAGCCCACCCCATACCATCTCACCCCTCTGCTGGCAAGAGGGGGCCTGATTCCTCTTCACACCAGCTCCCCACTCCACGCATCGGATCAAGGCAGAGCAGAGAACTGAGACGTTTTTGCCTCAGAGCTTCACAAGTGAATGAGCATTCCCTCTCAACTGACTCAAAATGTTTGTCTCACCCCGAAGGTAAGTGCCTTGACTTCTGAAATCACATGACTATCTCATGGGAAGGAACTTTGAGATTGGATTGGTAATACAGGTTATAGAAATTTACCACTTTAATTTATCTCACTGGTTCCCATAAGGAGCTTGAGAACACACTATAGGATTATACGAAATGGAATAAAAATGAGTTATCCCAACCTAGTTTTCTTGGCAAACCCTGTGATGTCCATACCTTGAGCTCACTTTTTCATCTTTTACTTTTCCTCTCTGCTCCTAGTGTAGCTTAGAGTCCTGTAGAAACTCTTCTTTCCCCCTCCACCTTTCTGATTCCAGTTGACAAAAACTGGCCCCTGGTTAAAGGTCCAGAGGTGCCCCTCAAGAGTAGACTTTCAGTTGTTACAGACCGGTGAGGCATCTCCACCGCCCTGCAGGAAGCCAGCTCTGTTAAACAATCCACTGGAGATAAGAACTAAGAGAGCAGGAATATAGGCTCGTTCTGGTCTCGGACAATTTAGGAGAATCCATAGGATCCTTCCAGACCCAGGACGATACACACGCCAGCAAAGATGTCTCAATTTGTTTAGGTTAGGGCCCACAGCTGGCAGTGATTTGCCTCCCGTCTGAGAAAGCTGAGAACTGCCTACTTAAGGCGCAAAGGGTCACTTTTAAAAAGCCAATATTCTTCTCATCTATCTTGCCTTTCCCAGGAGGGAAAGATTAGACTAATAAACTTACACCACATGCGCACATACAGCAGAGTCAGGTGTTGTGCTGTTCACATCTCCAGAAGTTGGGGATCTCAGAATTTGGAGAGGACCCTTCTGGGATTCAGAGCAGAGCCAGCTTCCTCTGTTCAGGAAAGTAAATGGGTAGAAGAACCCTCAGTAGTGGACATGACATGTCAGGAAAAGCAAGCTATCGCTCAGAATAATTTTGTGTAATTATTAGTTTAGTTACCACGGAGACACAAAACACAAGGGAATCTGCTTCATTATCTGGGGAGCCTAAGTACCTTAATTCAGCACCGCATTGCATGAGTTTCCATAACCTGGCCTGCACCAGTGCTCTGTTAAGTGATTGTGCCTCCTTTTTACTAACAGGTAGCTGGGAATTGGGGATTGTTTGTGCTTTTTGTTTGTTTGTTTGTTTTTTGTTTTTTTTTTGCGGGGGTGGGAAGGGGTGGTGGTGATGGGGGAATTGTTGATTGCAAACCAACCTTGTGGCCGTGAACAAACCAAATGCTCAGAACCGCTTTGAGGATGATCAGTAGGGACTTTGCCAGAGTCTAGTGAACCTGTGGGGCAGCCCCAGCCTCCTCCCTCCACTTTTACCCTTTTGATCCTCTCAACTGAACTGTGAAGCATTTCTTTCTCCTGAGGAAACAGTGGTTCAGGAAGGTTAAATAACTTGATTCAAGTCATTAAAGTAGTGGTAAGGGGCAGAGTGGTGCCCACACCTCAGAGTTGCCGAGGGGCTCCTGACTGGCCAGAAACTGCACCTCTAAATCCACAAAAAGAGGTGAAGGCATGGCCTTGCTTTAGGGCCGGCTCCGGGGCCCTGTCTCTGGTGGGCAAGTGCCGGCGACAGGGCCATGGCTGATGGGCTTCCACAGTCACAGACGCCTGCTGGGCCTTGAGAACTGGGTTTAGTAATTTATCAGAGACCACTCTCCACAAGCCCTGGCACCGAGGTCGGCCATCAGCGCCACCCAGCTGGGCCCACTCCCGGCCTGCAAGACCAGCGCCTGGGCTCGTGCCTGGCCCCTCTGGGCGCCGTCCGCGGGAAGCGAGCCTCTCCCGCTCCCTCAGCCTGGGAGGACCCAGGGGACTGGGTTCTCCTCTAGGCAGGAAGACCGCGAGGAACCGTGGCCACAGTCCGGCCCCGCCCTCCCGGGAAGGCCCGGAAGAAGGTCGCCAGGGCGGGGCTTTGAGGAACAATCAAAGCCTCTCCCGGCGCGTCGCCCTAGCAACGTGCGCCCGCTGCTAGGCAACCGGAGCGCCGTAGTAAATAGGTGGAGGATGGGAAGGCGGTATTACTCAAGCGGGAAAGGGGTGGGGGGCGAGGGGAGCCCGGCAGGCACTGCTAGGCTCCGGCCCCTCCGCACTAAGGGAGTAGGAGTGAGAGAGCAGAAGAGATCCAGGGGGCATATGCCAAATAGAAACGGGGTGGTCCACGCCTGCGGTCGCGCCACAAGCGCCAACCTGCCCCGCGGTGCCCAAGCACCCCAACCATTGCCTGTCCCCAGGGCTCCGTCAGCGGCGCGTGAGTGGTTACCCCACAGGATGTGCTGATGTGGCTGCCGCCCTGATTCACTCCAGCTGCTTGGGGCATGGAAGAAAGGCGGCTTCCTCTCCTGGAAATGACTGCACTAGCAAAAGCCCTCCAACAATTCCATTAAACAGCGGAAAGGGAAAAGCAACCGAGAGGAGAGCCCCCCCCCCTGCTTTCTTTGGTTCTCCCCCCCCCCCGCGCCGCACCCCCCCCTCGCCCCCATTCTACTTAGATGTGTTCCCAGAACACTGTGTTGGGAAGACAGGCGTGGTTTTCAGTCTGTGAAGCTAGAAAATCCCAGAGCTGAGTGTCCCACGGTGATGTTCATATCGTGGACTGGGATTTGGGTGGCATATCTTCCCTTCAGGGCAGGGAGGTAGAGTCCTGTGTGAAGACATTGCTTATCTTCATCAGTGAATGAGTCAAATGCGAGGCAGTGAAGTAAAAAATGTAATTAGGGCAGCCAAATCTCCAGGCTTTCAAGACACATCATGCATAGGAGCCCTTGGGGGGCTTGGGCAAGGACGGAAATACTTGCTGTCTGTCACAGGCTTTCCAGCGTCTATCTGTACCCTGGTCCCTGCGAACTAAAGATAATACTAATCATGAGATCATTGCTGTTTTGACTTGGCTCATTGAGAAGCAGGAATGTTTCCACAGGTGGGAGGAAATGGATTCACAGCTGATCTGCTTGGGGAAACTAGGGGTCTGCCTGGATGCAAAGGCGCAAGGCCTATGCAACTACACTCTTTTTGGGGCATCTTGTCTCGTGACTGCTCTTGTCTATATGACAAGTGGGCTTGTCCACTCCCGCTGGGTGTCTTCCAAGTACCATGCATAAGGCATGTCCCTCCTGGAGTAACCGCAGAGATCATGCCAGGGAGGACAAATGAATTATTCTTGGAAGAGGATGCCAATATCAATGTGTGGGGGAAGAACCCCACAAGATCCCTTAACACCAGGTTTTGGCATCAGGGAAGGGGGAGTGGGTGTACTGAAGGATCTTCGTTAGCTCCACATTCTTACCCATTGTTTTAACAGCCTCGTATCTACAGTGCACTCATAAAACAAAAAGTTGAACTCCTGTTTACTGAATACTTGTGGATGTCCCGGGACCATTGTTTCTCTCATGCACACCTAATAAATGTGGTTTGGTAGAGTGCAGGGAACCGTGACTAAGAATCTAGCAAATATAGGTTAGTCCCAACCCTTGGCGTTGTGATGTCATAAATGTTGGGACACATGGATGGGCTGGGGAGTGGGCGGGGAGATGCTGAGGTAAGAACCCAGCACCACAGTTAAATACTGTTTTGACATGCGGAATCATCTTGTCTGCTGAGTCATGAACTTCTCTGCCTAACCTAATTATATTTATGCTGCATTGACTAGCAATTACTTTTTCTGTTCTAAGAGAGGACAGAGAAGAAAAAATATCAACTTGTCCAAATTACAATGAAAGGAAGTGAGTGGGCTGCTCGGCTCTGACTTTTGTGGCCAGGCAGAGAAACTCATGTTTTGTCAAAAAAATAAAAAATAAAAGGAAACCAGAATTACGAGCCAGGGTCCTTGGAGAGGGGCGGGAGAGGGGACCTCAAGAATAGTCACAACTAGGAGGCAGTCAGCCTGCCAAATACATAGCTTCCACCTTTGGGGAGGTCAAAAATAATAAAATGTTGGAGGTCCTGCTTAGGAAAAGTAAAGCAGCAAGTACAAATTAGGTAACAGGGTCCTGGAAGGGGCCTGTGTAAGTGGGGGGCCACAGAGCTGAAGTTTCATTAGCTTCACTCTAAAATCCACCCCTAAGGTTCTTCACATAACCCACTTAAGATTGCCGCCCCCCTCCCCTCACCCGGAGAGGGCGAACTTCAGGCTAATGGAGCCACTGGGGGGTGCGGTTTATGAGCAGAAGCAATAAAAACCCAAAACCCAAGACTGTGCCAATGGTGACTCAAGCGGGATATGAGACGTGTCTGCAAGTATGTGAAGGGTGTAAGCACAGAGGAGAGAAAGAATTGTTCCCTGTTCTTGGGTGAAAGGGGACTGAGGATACGATTAAGGAGAGAAAAATGTGCACAAAACTGATGCGGAAACATGGGCTATTTTCTGATACTACGGCTGTGCATTTCCCAGGGGAAGTATTTGAGGATCCTATTGAGTCACTGAACTGGAACTGGCTACCAAAATCTAAATAAATAAATAAATAAAAAGGGCTACAGGAAACAATTCACCAACATGTCCTCCAGGGAGCAGCTGAATGCCCCCAAGTTCATTCGAGCTGCGAATTCCAGGAGGCTGACACGCGGCTTCTATAGATCAGCGTGTGGGGTGGAGGCCAAAGAGGAAAAAGAGCAGTCCTACAGGGAGCGGCGGGGAGTAGAGAGAGGGTGGGGTGCCTGGGAGCGAAGCACGTGACTGCAGAGGAGACCGTGAGGGCAGAGCGCCACCCAGCGTTGAGTTGAAAATAAGCCTGGAAACTCACAGCCCTCTTCAAGGTGCGAAGGGGCCCCCAAATTCTGCTCCCTTGCTATACGGCCATTCTGCCACAAGTCAAGGGCATTTGGCTAACACAGGAGCAGCCAACACATAATGCACATACATGTGCACCAACACCTGTTAACATCTGTCTGAGACCAGAGACAAGTCTGAGACTTGCTTCTTACAGAAGCAAGATCTAAAGAGAGACACGTTGGCTGAGATGTGGACTAAAGCACACACTGAAATGAAAGAGGGCAGAGTCCCTAAACTAACTACACAGAGGTAGTGGGGAAAACAAGACCTGGGGGTGAATCTGGATGACTTGCCAGAAGGGTCGGACAGGATACAGAGGGTCTCAGTAAATGTTAGACCCAAAATGAGAAAAACAGGTGTCATTGATGGAATGGCAGTTCTCTGGCTACACACTTTTTTTCAGTCTTTTTCAAATTTTTACTTGTTAAGTCAGAGGGCAACTTCCAACCTTAGTACATTTGGAACTGGAAACCAGGAGTCCATCTCTGGGCGTATACTACGACTCATACTTTCTAAAATTAAAGATTCCTGGTCTTACCCCAGAATTTTGATGGAGTCTTGGGGTGAGGCCCAGGAATCTGTATATTTTCCAGTTTCAAAGATTGTTGCGATGTGCGATCAGAATTGAGAACTGCTCTTGCATGAAAGAGAGGGCTTCAGGGACATTACCATCAAGGCGAATGATGACACTGTAATATAGAAGTGATTACATTATCCTGGGATGTAGAAAGTGGTATGAAAGGCACAGTGTCAAGGACAGAGGAGTGGACTGTTCTGTCATAAAGAAAGACATTCCCCAACAATGAGTGAGCCACCTTGGCAGGTCACCGGGTAAAAGGAGATTGACAGCACCCAGGCAGAGGGAAGAGCATCCCCAGAGGCGCCAGGATGCAAGCACCTGGGTGTCGAGAGAATCACACAAGGCTGCACAATGTCTCCCAGCCACGTCATCCCAAATTAACTGGCACAATTTTTGAGACCAGAAAGAAAATGCATGCTTCTAGGTGACAAGAGGCAAGAAGAGACACAGTCAAGCTCATATTGACTTTGTCTAATTACTTTTTAGTCTTAGAAAACTTATTTTGAAAAATGTCAGATTGTTCTGTCCTTTGCCTGAAGACTGGGACAGAGATGCTGTCTAGCCAGAATTTCCTGGTGAATTTTCTCTCTATTCCTAACCCCTCTCTATCCTCACCCCCATGCCCGCTGGATACCCTCCCAGGATTTCATGCGGAATGGAGAGATTTAATCATCCTCAATAATATACCAGCTGGAGAGTGGAGCCCAGGCAAAGGAAGTTCCTTCCACATCTCCGTGAGGTCATAACACTGCAAAGTAGAGCTGACTAAGAGGACGGAAACCCCACTCAAGGGGATGGGGACTTCTGAGGGAATGGTGACCCTTAGATTTCTGTGCCTTCCATAAAATCAAGCCCACTCTAGTCACACCAGTTACCCGGGAAATAGCAATTAGATGGAAACGAAATAATCACGTACTTTTTAGAGCACTCACCACCTTGAATGCAGGTCCTGGCTGCCTGGTGCTTATAATCCCAGCTCCCCATTGGTAATCTCCCAGAACAGCTGGGCCATGCTGCTTTGCCAATTATTCAATGCCCATGTTCCCTGCAAAGCAGCATTCAATCGTGAGGCACGCCAAGAAGCGTGAGCTATGCGGAGCGGGGCAGAAGAGGGGAAGGCAATCTCCATGCTCTTAACATTCAAGTCAAGGGAGCTACAGCACAGAAGACCCTGCAGGGACTTCTGCAGGACTAGGACATGGCTGACCAGCTCCCCCACACCCCTCCTCATGGCTAGAACATAGGTGCCATACTATCTTGTACCAGATTCGTTAAAGGGGTGCCTGCTCATCGAGGGTAGCCCTCCCTAGCCGTGTGGACTCTGTTTTCCTGTCCACCTTGCGGGTGGGCATCTTGGTGATATTGCAGCACCCGTGAACTTGCTTATTCATCTAAGCCTCTGAGTAGCAGAGCAGCTACTCTGTGCCTTTCTAGAAGCAATCCCCTGTCAACATAGACAAAGAAATTATTTTTCACTTCCACTTCTTCATGATCATCCTAAGAAAATCACTGCAAAATTGTTCTTCCCATTCAGGAGGTATCTGGATCCTGGAGAGGAAAACACATGTTTGAGAGGAGAGATAAAATTCTTGAAAGGGCTCTTGAATGGATTTCCATTTCATTATCCAGATAATTCCTGAATAACTGAAGGAGGTTCTTGTTGGATACTCCTGGATACAGCCTCCTGGAGCTTCAAGCTCTTTTTCATTCTGTTTTCAGTGGCTCCTCCTCTTTAAATTAGTTGTATCACCCTGGAGCCACAAAGCAGTTGTCCTATGGTGTGGGAATCACTTTTATTTCTGAGTGACCCACCAAATAACAAATAGGTGTAACTTGAAATGGATTGAAGGTAGAGTTAAAATCTATTGTTATGATAAACACATTTCCAAGTTATAGTGGACTAAAAATAAAACTGGAAAAGTTGAATGCCTAAATGCTTAGTTCAACCATTATACAGAATAATTAATGTAAGGTAGTGTAGCTGGAGGTACATTTCCTATCAAGCAACAAATATGCATATGTTGCATTTAATTATAAAGGACAATTCATATTGACTAAAATCAATAGGATTTTCATAACTAAAAATGAGAAAAACACCCTCTTGGAGAAGAACAACATGACCCCCGCCCTGCATCCGGTCATAAAAGATCTTTTCTCCTCCTGGATGCTGTGGTTTTTCAGTCCCACTCAGGATCACCCATTGGCTTCTTTGGGCTGAAAATTGATGGTGGAATTATTTTATTGAGTGCCTTTTAAAAAAATCTCATTAGCAGACTGCTTTCTGGAAGTTATTTTATCATGAGTTTTGCGTATTGGTTTTTATAGACATAGGAATCTTGTGTACTGTTGCCGTGAACAATATGCACTTTGTCTCTAGAATGCCTTGTGTGAGTCCCTGGAAATTCTCGAGAACAAAGTGTAGATGCCAAAGATAAAAAAGTTCTCTGTTAAATGTAGAAAATGTTAAGCTGGGGATGATGAGAGAGAGAGATTTGTGAGCCTGTCCTATTTAGCTATGGTTTGATTTACTTCTCTTAAGCTGAGCAGATTTAGGTCTTATTACCTCTGATATGAGATCCCCCGGGAAGCTCAAGATGGTTTACTTGCAGGAGCATCTGTCAGCATCTCGGGTCGGGTTTCCTCTCTGTTCAATATGTATGAACATGACAGCATAAACTGCTCCACTACCCCTACTGTGGAGACCTGTCACACTTCTTTATTTTTCTAAAGCAAATCAGATCTGGCACAAGCTGCCACTCACTACTCACTGAACTGGAATGTCTAATATGGTCGCTTCTTTCCAGCCCTTCTCTTTGGTTACATGACCAGGGTCAGGGGCTCCAGCCAGCACCAGGGAGGCCACAGTCTCTGCTGTCACACACTGTGCCCACTGTGAGCCAGGCACCCTGCAGCTTCCTCTCCACAGCCGAGGGCCTTCTCCCTGGGCCTCCATGGCCTTGACACTGGGCGTCCAGTCTCCATGGACACCATGCAGCCACCTCCAACTGGAGATCTGTGTTAGCAGCGGAAGGCTGGACCTCACAGGGTTTCAACTGCCCCATATCCCAGTTGGCTACTGCCTTCTTATCCTTCAGGCCCCAAATCCTCTACTGCACCCCACCCCCACTCCACACGGTGAGCCCACTTACGTCATTAACAAGACACACCTCTCTTGCTTCTTAGAGGAACTGATGGTTTGGGGAAGGGGACACCTGTCATAACACCCAAGACCTTAGCAAGGAAGACAAAACCAAAACTCATTACCAGCAAGTGCATTTCAAAGGCCCCAGTCCTCAACCAGATCCATACAAGCCTCAGTGGCTCCATTCATCACCTGTGTTCCCTCCAGTCACCGTTGATTTAATGAGCAGCACAGGGCTGAGGGCCTAGCGGGCGCCATGCTATTAGGCTAGATACAGGGAGCGGGGTGGGGAGGGCGTAAGCATGGAAAGGGTGGGCCCTTTGGGCCTTGGAGGGAGCACAGATATGAGTGCAAATTTAAGTGATGAGCAGGCCACTGAGGAGGGAAACAGCAAGAGTCCTTGAGGCCCTTCCAAGTCTCACTTCCTGTGGAAGTGCCGGTCAAGCGACAGACACTCCTGATGCAACTGGGACTTAGGCGAGCCTGGAGGAGGCAGAATAGCCTAACAGGCACCAGCTAGTGGACACATCTGTAGAGCTCCACCCTCGTGCTCACTCTGTCCCTGGGGGACCAAAGGCTCCATCAGGTGAATCCATCCCTGTGCTCAGAACACAGCCGTCGCTGGGTCACGGTGGCACCTTCCACACACTGGTGCGGGATGCTTTCTCCCCAGAACTTGCCAGCTGAAGGCCACAGAGACACCAGTCTCGCCTCTTGAGGCAAAAATGGAAGATTCATTACAGTCGCTCCACTCCAGCATCACTCCTGCCTCCCCCCTCTCCTTAGTTGTCTGGTGGTATTCCTTTACTCCTGCCTGTGTGGGCACTGAGTGCCATGCCCAGGCTCAGTTCTCTCACTGAGAGTGCGCCACACGCCACCCAAGGCCGTCTGGGAGGAACGTGACTGGAGTCCGGGAGCCAAAAGGAGGGTGTTCAAGTGTCTGAGGCGGCTCTGAGCTCAGGCTGCCCCTTGTGCTTGTCTGTTGCAGATGGAGCTCTCGCAGGCCTTCTCTGACCACCGAGCCTCCCTATCTGCCATCCTCCACCTGCTATCACTCGGGCTCTCCACAGCATCCCTGCTCAGCAACTTCTGGTTTGTGGACACACAGAAGGTGCCCGAGCCCCTGTTCTGGAAAGCTCTGGCAGCCAAGTGCTATGACTTGCCGATGCCCATGGACCGGAGCCATGCCAACACATCAGCCGCGGAGGTGGTGCAACACCACGGGGAGGCTGGGGGTGCCCACATCACCCACCATGCCTTCCGCAGTGGCATGTGGCTATCCTGTGAGGAAACCGTGGAAGAACCAGGTACCACCTCACCCCCAGCTGCCTAACTTCCCACCAAGGAGCAGCATGGGCAAAGAATCCCACCTGAGCCCAGCCGGCCTCCCCCCAAGCTGGCCAGCATCTCCCACCTCATTCTGCGTCCCTTCTCCATGGGACCCCGCCCCACCCCCCATTTTCATAAGATTGAAAGTCCATCTGACCTAGTCCATCTGACCTTACAGACTCTAGCAGACTCACTGGCATAAAGTGGCTTTACCCTTCAAGAGTTTCAATGAGACTTTTGACATTAGGAGAATTTCCATTCTGTTCTTGAAACAAAACAAGGAGAGATGAGTGTGAATGAAAGGACTCCAGCCCTGCCCCGCTTCTATGAGAATCTCTAGAGGCCTTCATTTTACAGCTGTGAGATGGAAGGGTTAGAGCAGATGACCTTCAAAGCCCCTTACTGCCCCCCTCAAAGGGGACAACCCATGCTAGGTACTATTACAACTTAAAAGAAGCCCCAGAAGGGTTAACTGTCAACAGATCAGGTAAGGGCACTCAACAGACCCTCCCAGATCCCAGACAGCCTCTGAGGCTCAGCACACACCAGCAAAGCAACATGGGGTCAGCACACACTAGCCTGTCGTCCTTGGGATAGGAGCCATGGGCTGAGGTCACCTCCCACCCCTGCCCAGAGCACTCCCAGTTACCTGATGGCCTGGAAGGAGCAACTGGTAATAATGTTCTCTAAAGCCCCAAATTGGGTCCAGTGTGCGATCTGCTGCTTCTCCCAACCTGGACTAAGGAAGAGGAGACGGGAGAGGACTCTAAGTACATGTGTTTGTGCACCTGTGTTTAGGAGTGTGCCGCGTAGCCCTGCCTCAAGCCCAGGTCTGAAACCATTCAGAGCCATTCAGACCAGTGGCAGCAAAAGGTCCTGGTTAAAACTAGGATGGGCGCTCCCTGATGGGGCCACAGTTAGGATGCAGTACTGCAAGCTGATTGCAGCCACTTCATTCCGAGTTTGACCCCCAGCCCATGGCATAGCTGTTCCCTCAGCAGTGTACTTCATCAGTCGGCCTGTTCTGCTCCCCACTCTGTCTCTAGTGAATCCTCTCACCACCCCTGAACCTCTGGACTGTACCCCAATTCTGTATAAATCTTAAAAAAAAACAAAAAAACAAAAAAAAAAACCCTAGGATTGATGAGCCTCTCCTGACACAGGATCTGGAAAGTTGCCCTGTGAGGCCCCCCAAGGAGACGCCATATTGGTCATTATCAGTAACTGAGGCCAGAGAGTAACCGATGATCTCGCCTGTGTTGTTCGTCCATCCACGTGTTCCTTCCCACTTTCAGAGGGAGGCATTTACCCTCCCTACTGTGTGCTGGAGCAGCAGCAGGCATAGGGCGAGGGAAGGCCTCAGCCCCTGGAAGCACCACCGTGACCCTGGACCTTTGTCTGTTGCAGGGGAGAAATGCCGAAGCATCACTGAACTCGCACCACCAACCGAGAGAGATGAGAAAGGACTACTGGAATTTGCCACGTTGCAAGGCCCACGTCACCCCCCTCTCGGATTTGGAGGGAAGCGGTTGATGGAGAAGGCTTTCCTCCCCCACCCACCCTCAGCGCTCGTGGCGAGTATGTGGGTTTGATCATTTAGCTGCCACTGAGCTGGGCCTTTCTGCGTCTCTACTGTTCTATGATCTCCTGCCTTTCTCTACCTCTTAGACCCCTGCATGCTAACCCTTCTAGTGCTGACTCTCATTCATATGCAGGAGAGAAACAGCAAAGGCAGACAGAACAGGCCACCAGCACAGCCCTGACCCACCCTTGTTGCCAAGTGACCCTATTGAAAGCTTAGTTTTTCCTTCTTCCTCCTATGATTTTTTTACTGTAATATTGGAGGGAGGGGGGGTGGAGGGAAGAAGAGGGAGGTAGGGTGGAAATGAGACATTGCCGAGTTAAATCAGGGAGAAGTTCAACAAATGTGACAGCTAGTAAGGTTATATCCCTGCAAGACAGAGCTGAAGATTGAACGTGCTCACCTGCAATCTCCCTGACAATATTCAGTCAAGTTTACTGAAGTCTCTGCTAGGTCCTGAGCAGAGTGGGAGTTGTGGGGTGATAGCCAGGCACCCCCAATTAAGGACTGTTCCCAGCAGGTGAGGGCTGGGTCTCACCATCCGCCTCTCTGATCTGCTCTTCACATCTCCGTTCACCACTTGTTCAGTGACTTGGCTGCCAGCGTCAGGGCTCCTCCTTCCTCTGGTTTCTCAGAGACCCTAGGGCCACCCCCGGGAGTCCACCCTGCCTCCCGTGGATGGGAGTTCATCAGCTTTCTCCTACTGATGATGAACTTGCTGCTGACGAGAAAGCCAGCCTGCGGGCTCAAGCTGAGCGCCTTTGCAGCCTGTTCCTCTGTGCTGCCAGGTGGGCGCCTCCTGCCCGTGTGGGCTTGGGGGTCGAGGGGGGGGTCCTCACCTTTGCAGAGCTGTCTGCAAGGCTGAAGCCTCTGTCCTCAGGCTGCGGGAGTGCCATGGCAGAGAGACAGAGGTAGGGGACCCTTGCAGGTGCCTTTCACTGTAAGTCAGAAAGTGAGATTTTCCATTTGCCCATTGGTTTTTGATGATATCACGTATGTCTAGGTTCTTGGCATGTCTCCCCAATAGTTTGGTTTACTTTTCAGTTGTGACACACAACTTTTCAAGACCATGCCTGTTGGATAAAGTCAGAAAATTGTACATGCGATCAAGAATAAAGTTCACATTAGGGGAGAAGATAGTGGGACCGCCGATGTGGTGACAGGGAGCTCAGGAGATTTAAAGCCCTAAAACAGCACTGTGAAGTTACTTCCATAAAAGTGATTTCAATAAATTAAAAGCCTGAGTCCAGCATAGACTCAAATCTCCCCTGCAGCCTAAAGCAGACACCCATTCAAGAACCCCCATTCAGGTCAGCGTCCTAGACACCGGTGGCCTGTAGGTGACATGGTGCAGGAGACACCTGATGCCAAACCCTGTTCCCAGTAGGTGGCAATGACAGCCTGTGTGAGGCCTCTGCCTTCCTGTTCCCTCTGCAGGCCTTTTGGAGATGCTGGCCCATCTGATGTCTTCACAAGCCCACCAGGCACCTGTCAACTTGGGGCCAGAAGGCTGGAGGCCACATGACTGGCACTATGGCTGGGCCTCCTGGTAAGTACATTCCTCTCCTGAGCCTTTCGGCCCCTTCCCCAGCCACTTCCCAGAGAAGTCGCCCCTCAACTAGGCCCATCTGTGTCCTTGGACCTTCCCTTCACCCTTCGTGCCAAGAGAGGAGCTGTGCTTCTCCTGGCCCACCTCTGAGGAGACACAGAGCAGCACCTTCTGGTTGGTTTTGTTGGGGATATGTTACCTTGCCAAGTTTTTCTGCTGATTCTCGCAATTGCTTCTTCAACAATGGGTATGTTGTTCTGGGTAAATGAAGCTAATTCTGTGTGGTCTCTGGAAATGCTGCTCTGTATTTTATATATTTATGAATCCAGGTACTAGAAGGCAGAGAAATGGAAAGTTAGCCTTCAAAGTTGCACTGAATTCCATTGCCTATGACTGGCTTACTCTTCCCCTGTAAGGAGTGACTTCCTCCTTTCTTCATTCGTATTTCCCACCAGATAGTGTTAGAAATAAAGCTTCCCCTACCAGTCATTTTCTAATTCTTGAAAAACTAAGGGGTTATATTTCTTTCAGAAAGAGATAAGCAGCCATCTGACAAAAGAAAAATGTTGAAAGTAAATTCTTTCCCTAAAAGTTCCCCACTTTTCCCTAAAAAGTTCTCTTTTGCGTGGTGCCCATCTGCATAAGTGCTAAGTCCTTTAACCGTGCTGGAAAGACACAGCCATGGCTCCATTTTTCATTCTAAAGGAGGCTGTATGGGAGCATGTCTGCTGGGAGACCGTCGCTCCTCCTCACAGAATTACACCTGCTGTTTGAGTCCAGGGTCTGGTCCACTCTACTGGCCACAGTTTAGCTCCCTCCCCACACCATCACTTCTCACCTCTGTCCACACTCCAGCTGTTCTTGACATTACAGCTGCAGAGTTCTGGCCACTAAGCTCACCCCTGGACACCCCCAGCCCGAGCCTCCTTGGCCTGTCAGAGGGAGCAGCTAGAACATGCAGTCCCAGCATGCGGCTTGGCTTTAACCGTCACTTGGCCTCATGAATCCCTCACTAACCGCACACAGCTTCCTGTTTCCTGGGCTTCCCAGAATTCCTGAGGATTTGGGGGTTTGCCTTCCCAGATTTACAGGAATGTGTGTGACAGTCCCTGGTGTCCTTGCCTTTGCTGTTCTTTTTGAATACACACAACTTCCCTAAACTCTCAGCTTTCCTTCCCTCCGTTATGAACTCCCTTACGAGCCACGATGTTTACACACCATGCAAATGCCACTTGCACAACTCTACACAGCTCACCCCCAGATAGTAGTACATGTTCCTAAGCATTTCTCAGCGTCTCGGCTTTGTGGGCACTAGGACTCCTAAGTCCAAAGCAGAGACAGAGGGAAGAGAGAGCGATGACCGCTCTTGGCACCCGAAGCATCTAAGGGAAGGAAAATCTTCAATCTCAAAGCAAGAGGGGGAAGGAGGTGGTGCATCGGGCTGTGTCTCAGGCTAGGAACTCTGGGAGACTACAGAGGTAACCACAGGCTGGGCTCTGGAAAGGAATGTCACTGGGGAAAAATCCCATTAACCTCCTAGTCTGATGTCCACACAATGACTACGAGCCATTCAGACGTACCCAAGTCCACACACTCTTGCCACCATTCACCTGCAGCATGACAGACGCAGCAAGCACAAAGGCCCCCGCGCCCCCAGGAGACAACAGACTCATTACCCTCAGGAGAGGGCTGGGGTGTTTTTCTTTCAATCCTGTAAGACTCTCACTGCCTGATTTTCTGTTTGTGCCTAGCATGGCCTGGGTTTCCTTCGCCTGTTGTATGGCCTCAGCTGTCACCACCTTTACCAGTTACACCATGCTGCTTCTGGAGTTCAAGCACGAATACAGCAAGAGCGTCCGAGAAACCCTGAGCTGCCTGGCATATCACCACCAGGGTCACCTGGCGCTGATGACAGTGGGGGTGCCAATCACTAGCCACCCCCAATACCTCAACCGGCCCTTCTGTTCTGTTTCTGAGGGAGTTGACTTCTACTCAGAGCTACAAAGCAAAGGGCTTCCACCAGGGAGCAGCCAGGGCCCGAAGGAAGAGGCCTCAGGGTGATCTGTAAGGGAAGAGCAGTATTAGAAGAGGGCATGGGGAGCAGGCTGAACCCACCTTTCTGTGTTTGCTTGTTGTCAACATGTGTTTAAGCCAAACTGTGTGTCCTGAGCATGGGTTTGGGAGGGAGAGGGGCATCTTAAAATACAAGCCAAGGGGTACAGGCCTGGGACCGCTGCTCTCTCCTCCTCCACTGCTCTCTGTCAATAGCTTCCACATCCCCTGGAGCTTCCAGCGTGCAAACTCCCCCCAGTTCCTTTACCTCGTGTGTTCTAGGCCAGGTCTGGGCTAACCAGTGGCAGTAAAGAGTTGACAGTTCTTCCTGGGGAGGATACCACAGGATACCTGCTAATTGAACAGGTCACCTACCTGGGATTTGGAGGAGAGGTGGGCAAATCAACAATGGTGACTTGGCTTGATTTTCCCTGGCACCTGGAAATCCTTCCAGAAGTCACTACTAGGTGCTCTGGTATTAGGCAGATGTGTGTCACAGCGTCCTGCTTCACCTGGGGGACCCAGGGGTCCTAGACATAATCCCGTGTAGGATATCGTTTACCCTAGATGCCCTGAGCACATGCGAGGGCCAGCACATATGTGAGAAGGCAGATGCAAGGGACAGAGCAGGGAGTGGGGCAGGTCTACTTCCTGCAACGGCCCTCAGGGGCACTTGCCCAGAGGAGACGAAGCTGGAGATCCCACCACCTCATCCCAAAATTTTCCAAGATACAAAATTTCTCTTTTCCATAAGGAAAAAACAAACCAGCTCTATGGCTAAGAATGACAATGGCACCGGTGTGTGTTCCTATACATAGCGTTTATTTGTTCTGTAACAATTCACATTTTAAATAGTGCTTCCTGATAACACACCAGCTGGCTCTCCTTTAATGTGGGCAATAAAGATAGCAATTCACATTCAAGGGGGTTGATAACACCAGAACCACACCAGGAGGGCCAGCACACAGTACCTTCTAGGGGCTGGGGAAGGTCTGCAAGGAAGGAAAGAGGAGAGAGTGGAGGGGAGCAAGGCCTGGCATCTGCAGAAGCCACTGCCCTAAGAAGTGGTGGTGGTGGTTTTGCGGGCAGCTTGTGCTGGGAGTGGGAGCAGGACCTGCTAGCCCCACCGTCTGCAAGAAGGAAGTTATGAGGGACACAACTGACAGGAGGCAGGCACCCACATGGTGAGATGCACTTCCTTAATCTTCAGCCACTATTTACTTCCATTTCAAAAGAGGAGGAACCCAGGAGAGTCTCCTGTTATGCGAAGTTACTTTGCCCACACACTAAGGAGAATTTAGAGGCATCATTTTCTTCTTCCTTAAGTGTTGCTAGGACTCCTCAGAACAATTCCCTGAGGTCCAGCCCTCAAGAACCTCTTTGCATTTGGTTTCCACCCAGAGTGGCTGGCTGGCTTCCCAGACCATGCAGGAGAACAGGGGAGGCCCAGATGGCTCAACCCCACTGCAGGAAAATTCCCCAAGTTTCAGTATTCAGCCAACTATAAACTAGTCCTTACAGTTCTCTATTAAACCAAACCACACCCTGGGCTTTTCTCACCATGTAGACTCCAGTCCTACAAGTAGATATAGAGTAACTCCCAAACTCCTGGGAAGTCCTAATTGCCCCCCACCCTCCAAGGCTACAATATGCTGGGCTCTCCTGAAGGACTGAAATGGATATGTTTTCAGGGACTTAAGGGAGTGCCCCCCAAACCTGGCAAAGCTAATCTGCAGGCCAGGCAACAAGCCGCCTCGGTGCTCTTTCAACTGACTTCCTGCTGTGTCATGATGCCTACCCGTGGGCAATCAGCACACACTCCTTTAAATTTGGAATCCCTAACTTTTTGGAATATCTAAATTTTTTAAAATCCCTCTACTTGCACAAGCTAAAGAGATACAGGCCCAAGTAAAGGGAGAACCCGAATTTCCCACAGGGATGATCTATGAAAGTGGGGGCGAAAAGCAGCTTCCTAGTGGCTAAAGTGGGGTTTACTGCTGTATAATCAAGACCTGGAAGTTTAGCAGAGAACTAAATAGAAGTAAATGTTAATAGAAAAGGGGAGATGTAGATACTGGAGATCATTCTAAAGAACTTAGCCAATTATAAAAGAGTATTTACAAAGAAATTTTCCCCAATTACAATGCTTCAGAAGCTTTATAAGGAAGGAGATAGGCAGGGAAAGCAGCTGCCTAGCTGCATACCAGGCAAGAGTAGCAAGAGGAAAAGTCCAGAAACAGCTTTGCTCTCATGCAAGCAAAGCAGAAATATCCCTGAATGAAAGAGAAAGCAGAGAGGAGGAGAGCCAGCGCGGTAAGGACACCCGGTAGGAACATGAGCTAAGCGCGCAGAGTGGAATAACGCCGGGACAAGGACCCGTCCTCCATCCCCACTCGCTGCCTGTCAGTGGAACTTCTGAAGTTACTGCAATAAAAAGGCCCAAGCAATAATCAACGGAAGAACAACTACTAACGTGGGCTTTGCCAAAGGAGGGTCCACTTCACTTCTCTTGTTCCCCTTCAGAAAGGAATATGGTTGTCCTTACATCACTAAATCGATAGAGATGGGCCGTATGAGGAGCCAGGACACCTACGACGAGATGAAAATGCCGGGCTCCTCCGTCTCCACAGCCTGTAAACCAGTCAGCCGCATCTCAGCAGGGACGAGTCCCTGTCTGCGGCCCTCTCTAGAAAACACAACACTGAGGACAAAATGCTCCCTAGGTGGGGGGCTGCCCTGGGATTCCCCAGCAAGAGTTCATAAATTAGACACCCGAATGAAAACACTTATTCACATTTCCAAAGCAGCCAGAGTGCCTGCAAGGAGGTTAGGGCGGGGAGACCAGAAGGGCGGGTGAGAGAGCCAAGTCAGCTGGCCGGCGCTGTGCCGGGCCCCAGCTGGCGCCTCGCGGTGATCCCAGGGGAGGTGGACGGGGCTGCGTGGCTTCCTTCTCTTCAAAGAGACACAGAGACACTGTTCGTTTCATTCACTTCCTTGAAGCTGAAGAATCTATCAGATCTAGGGGGAAATGGCCGCTGTCAGTGACTTTGTTTTCATGGTAGAGAAATGTCTAGAGAAGTATCTAACCCTAAAGGTCAGAATATTCTTTCTGTCTAGCCCCACTATTCCTAATGTCCTTCCAGAAGCACCTGTGATAATCTCCGGGAACAGTAGGGCGGCGGGGGG
>NW_004567137.1:13174092-13212321 GCF_000260355.1 Condylura cristata
GGGGGGAGGGGGGTGCCAGGCAGAGATCATAGCGCCCGGACAAGGCAATGCTTCATGTAACAGCAGCAGACATGCCGTACCTAGAAAATACAGCAGCATCTGTGCTGCTCAGTCGCTGTGACAATAACAACCATGACTCCCTCCCCCCCGTTTCCAAATGTACCCCAAAAAAAAAGGTACTGTTCCCAGCTGAAAACAACTGAGAAACAACTTCTCAGTGGTCAGGAAGCCCCCTAGGAAACAGTGCGGGTCCCAAGAGCCAGCTTCTTGCTGCTCAAGGAAGCTCCCACAATCCCTCTTCCTAAAGAGCAAAGACAGTGCTGGGATGTGTCCTAAACCCTCAGCGGGAATCCGTTCGTTCATTCAGAAGCTACCCACCTGGTAGGGAAAATCAACAAACTTTATCCTGGAGAGAAATCTCCGCAGCTCCCCACGGCCAATTTTGGGGGTGGCCTCCTTTAGCTGGACCACTTGGCCCTCCATCAATGCCCACCGGAGACTAAGCTTGCTGACCACCAGGGGCGCTGGATGGCCTTCGGAGCCTGGCCCTGTTGTCCTGGTAACATAAAAGGCATCTTTCCAGAGGTCGTTAATTCCAACTGAGGAAGGACAAAAACAAGAGCAGTCAACAAGGACAGAAAGCTTCCGCTCACAGAATGGTTCAGCTCAGCCACTAGACTCATTCATTGGCCCCCTCCAGTCCTCCAACAGGCTTCCTGAGCACCTGTCAACTGCCATGCACTGGCAGAGCACTGACTGGGTGGTTGCCCACAAGGCTGCCCATTCACCTGGGTCTCCAATAAAGAAGCCCCAAATCAAGAAATGAGAGGCTGTGCCAATGATGGCGAGAATTCAGTCAAAAAGGCAGCACAGTAAAGCAGAGGACCTGAGCGTGCCAGATGGTCAGGACATGGTGCAGGTAACCTACCTATCTGGCTGGTGGTACTCTGCCTCACCTTTAAAACAGGCATAACAGAAAAAGGTCTCAGTTCTTTGGTGCGATGTTCAGGGAACGATAGTTTATGCTAATACTGAAAAACAGCTCAGGCAGGATTCTACCTCCCCACTTGGCTCCCACAAAGCCACCAGCAGATTATGGATCAGCTCTTCTTCCCAATGTACCCCAACAAACTGAGATTCACGAGCCTTAACTTCCAGGCAAATGAGTTTGTAGTCAGAACACAAGAGACTGCAAAAAGGAAGGAAAAGTGGCTGCTTTGGGAGTCCCTCACCCCAGGAGCGGGCAGCAGGCTCCCCGGGGCCAGCAGAGGCAGGCACCTCTGAGGAGACCAGGGATGACGCCAGGCTAGTGGGCGGCACTGGCTGCAACTCTGGGGCCTGGTTCCCTAATTACAGGTGTCTAGTATGTGATCCCTGCTTTGCTGTACCGTGTTATTTATAGGCATACGTGGAACAGACGAATCTTTCCAAAATGTTCACGGTGGTTATGAAGGGTCAGGTTATGGCTGAGTTTTTTTGTTCCTTTGGTTTTTCTCCTGGCTCCTCCACTGCCATGCAAGGGCTGTGTTGGCTTTTACAGTGAAAGCAAAGTCTCTGCTGATCCTACACCAATGCTCTGAGAGATGCTCTAGCTCCATCATGTCCCTCAAAGTTCCCTCCAGATGTTGAGCTCCTGGAGGATGCGTTCCCGCACCCTGCAAGGACCGGCCATGTAGCTGATGCTCAGAAAGCTGCGCGTGTGCCAGCAAGGATGCTGACACCACAGGACCCCGGGACCAGGAGGCGCTGACCTTCAGCTTTCAGCACGGCCACAGGAGAGGGGGTCCCCAGCCTGAGAGCCTACTGCTACCCCAGAAGGAGCACCCCCTCCAATGGCCCCCGACACCAGGGACATGCACAGGACTGGCCCAGCACACACGCCTCTGTCAGCTGAAAGCACGACTGACCCCTGGGCAGTCTGTGGCCACCCTGCCCTGCCCACGCCTGTCCCAGCAGTGGCACTCACCCTCCGAAGCTGTCACCGTGCCTGTAGCATTAGCCAGATCCAGAAGAATGGAGGGGAAAGCTGGATGCAGGAGGTAAAGGTGGTAAAATCCGGGTGGCTCCGTTCCCAGGGTGCCGTCCTGACCATGAGAAGGAAAAACAGCAAGGGTGACGCTACCTCCCCGCACGCGCAGGTCCTCAGGTGAGAAGCCAGCGCTCACTCCTTGCAGAGCTAAGGCCTGGGCCCAGTGCCACAGCTGTGCCAGAGAAAAGCTGCCACATGCAACCTCATGTCACAAGTTCAAAAAGCTCCTGTTGCTAGAAAATGCTTTCTGCCCGCTTTAGGATTTTTTTTTTTAAGATTTATTTATTTATGCATACAGAACTGGGGTGCAGGCCAGAGGTGCAGGGGCGATGAGAAGCTTCACCAGAGACAGAGTGGGGAGCAGATCAACAAAGTCCACTGCTGAGGGGAGCAGTGGGAGGGTCAGGAGAGGTCTGCAGTGCCATGTGGGTCACCTCCGGGGCAGGGATCGAACTCGTGCTGAAGCGGCTGCAGTTTGCTTGCAGTGCTGCACTTTGACCACTAGGGAGGGCCTTTTAAGGATTGTTTTTAAGGAAGAAAGGCAGGAAATCTGGTGGCGAGCCCTCCCTGTGTGCTGTGAGGGGAGCGCTGGGCACTGGGCTGGCCCTGGAGCAGAACCCAGTGTGCAACCACAGTGACCAAAGACATTTCCTCTCATTTAGATTTTAAAGTCAATCGCATGTTTCAGGCTAAACCATGGCAAAAATCTTATGTCCTAAAATGCACAGAACACTGACCAAGCAGAAGTGAATCATTTACTGCAAAACAAAAATGTTTGGGCCTGACGGTCAGGGTCAACCTGTAGACACACGCTGGAGCTGGCTGTAGGTATGTGCTGCTGGGCGGGCTGGCACACGTGGACACACACATGGGCAGCCACACTGTCCTTAAGGCCCAGGAATACTGACCAGGGGTCTGGCAGTAGTTCTCAAGTGGGGACACTTGAGCCTCCCCCGTAGAGGAAATGGACTCTCGAGGGACAGACATCACCCTCGCTTGCATCATCAGCACCAGGAGGTGCCCAGAGTGAGGGGAGAGGCCCAGGAAGCCCGTCCCGTCCCACGCCACAAAGCGGAAGCAGGGTCTCTGCCACCTCTCAACACCCAGAGCCAGGCATGCAGGGAGGCCCATGCTGGAACACAGGAATGCTCCCTCCTCACTGTCAGGGAACGCACCCAGACGCCTCAGCATGGAAACCAAGGCTGACACCAGCCAGCCAGCAGCTCCTGTCTAGCCTCTAGCAGCCTCCTGCTAGTTATTGGCACCCCACCCACTGCTTCAAGAGGCCTGATCATTACCTAGCTTCGCTGCACTCTGCTCCGTAGCCTGGGCCAGTCTGGCTCTCCACTTAGATGCCCACCCACCCTCTCCAGTCTGTCTCCACACATTAAGACGCCCCTCAATCTTACGTCCCCAGCTTACTCGCCACCCCTTTTGTGGAAAGCTCCTTCATCACCCCGGACAACTGAGTATCTCCCGCCTTTTGCGCTGCCTTCTTGTACCTCCACTAGAGCATCTGTCATCCGCCTTTGTTTTGCAGTGATGTTCTTACATTTGAGAGTCACCTGACCTGGTCCAATTGCCTCACTGTAGTAAGTGAGAGAGCCAGAAAGTTAAAGGTTAGGTCACCTGGCCAAGGCCACAGGTCAGGACATAGCAGAGTTGGGACTTTGATTCAGACTCTAAGTACATCTGGCCCTCCCATCGAAGGACTACTGTAGCATGGCTGCTAACGAATGAGGAGCATGAGACTTGGAAAGTGATTTTCCAAGAGCACGTGGTTGATAAATTCAACCATGTTGAATTTACTGGAAGCAGAACCAGTGCTTACTGTCTGTAGCCATTCAGAATCGACTGGAAGCAGAACCAGTGCTTTCAGGCTAAACCATGGCACTGGTTCTGCTTCCAGTCGATTCTGAATGGCTACAGACAACACTAAAAGCTGACGCACAGCAGGTGCTGTCAATGTGTGTTTAATTGCATGAAGTCAGAGTGGGTCTTACTAACCTTACCACAAACTTCCTCCTGGGAAGGATAAGTGGCACCAGCCTCATCAACCCCACTCAAATGCTGCAGGGAGCATATAGCATCCAGGCAGGTGGTACCTCCTGCTTCTGCACACCTGCCTCTCTCACGAACACCCCACTTAGGGCTTAACACCAGCCTGGGGGATGGCACTCCTGCTCTGCCACGCCTGCAACTTCAGCTTATTCACCTCAAAACTCAGTCTCACACCTGCATAAAACCCTCCCTGCCCACTGCAGAAATGTTTCTCTCCTCAACAAGGGCAGTACATGTGAATCAGCTGAAAATATGGACCTGGGGAGGGGATGTTTACCCTTCAGTGTTCCAGAGCTGCGAGCCCGTGACTACAGGCAGCTTCCAAGCTGCAGGCTGAAAGGTCGGGGCTCAACCAAGCCAAGGGTCCTGCGTAATGCATCCAGGCTGTTCGGTTTCTACCCACAACCACCTGGCTGGTCACACAGCCCTCCAGACCGCAGTCGGCCTGGCGCACAGCTGCCACGTGACAGAGTGAAGAGACCCTCCCGGATCACTCACGGAATTGGGAGACATCGCTGACAGCCCTTCAGCCCAGAAGAGGAAGACAGACTTCTGGTCTGAGGTGACCGCTGAGGTGGTAGGGGTTTCTTTCATGTGACATGGAACTCTGTAACTCCAAGTGACAGAGCCCGAGTCCCCATCCACCACCATGATCTGCAAGAGAAGGCACACAGAATGTGAGCACAGCCAGCTTCAGCAAGGCCACAGGCAGAAAACATATACATACATTCACAAATATTCAAAAAATTTTTGCACTGTTAAGACCAATTCATGGTGACCGGAGGGAAAAAGAAAGGGTGAGGATCAACTGGGGAAAAAGGGCAATGGTGTGGCGAAGGACAGAAGTGGACTTTCAACAGTGATCTCAATTCTCAAGAATACACCCCTGAAACTTATATGGTATAATGCAAACACTTCAGTTTTCAAAAAGTAAAAATAAGACAATGAAAGCACCCAAGCCAAAAAGGCACCAAAAAAAAAAGATGTTTTTTAGGAGAAAATTCACTCTGAGTTGCACCTCTCAAAGGACAATGAAGGCACTGAAACTGATCATCTCTGGTAGCCTTGAGGTCTCTCTTCATCCCAAATACATCACACCTCAGTTCTAGAGTCTCCCATTCGCCAAAATCCCCCAGAAACTCCTCCACACCCCTCCAGCCCCACATCTACTTGCCGGGTTCCTCAGCAGGGGAGAGGCTGCAGTGACACTCACAGCACATGCCCCGCCCCCTCCGCCCCGCCCCCCAGTCTCAGGTCCTGCCTTGTCTGCCCACACTCAGCCGGGCCTCCCAAAAGGAGCAAAAATCCCTGGGGGGCAGAGAAGTCCAGGGACATGTCACCAAACATTTTATTCAATCCCACACATTGTTCACGTAACTGTCACAGTGTGTCTGGGCAGGCAGGTGTTACTGTCACCCTTGTTCTACAGAATGCAGGAACTGCTGCTAGGCAAACTTATGGAATGTGCTCAAGGCCACCGTCATGCGCAGGGACCAGATTTAAAGGCAGGTCTGAAACCCTAAGCGTCTCAGCTCTTAATGGAAGCCACTGGATACCCGTATCCCTTAACCCTCCCAGGAACGCCAATGATAAGTCCAATCTTTAGCTGAAAATCCTTTGAAGTACAATCAGACGCTGCTTCTTTCAGAGAAGTAATACTGGCAGGCCCTCCTTGAAGGGACATTTTTGTTAGTGGCTCTTTCCTCTCCTGTGACCAAAAACCCTACCGCCTCAGATGTCTCACCCACATTTCTCAGCATGCCTTCAGAGTCCTCCATCAGCTTCCCCAGTAGGAAAACCTTCAGCACCCACATCTAGCTTCTGCTCTCGAAATTCTGCACTTAATCCCTGATCAACGTGAAGCCTCTCTCGCCTGAATCTGTGGGAAAACCAAAGTGACTCTGCCTAGTACAGACACCATTTCAGGACTAGAAGGGTAACTGCCTACCCCTGGAAGACAGCGGACATCCCCACTGTTTCCTTCATATACACTAACCTGTACTCATTAATCTTAGCAGAACAAAGACTCCAGTGGCATCCTCCCACCCCCCGGGTGTCTGGCATCACTAGTCTCATACACAATGACCACTCGTACTCAGGTGGGGCCTAGAAGACCCCTGGCAGGGTGGGCGAGGTGGATTCTGCCTCCTCCAGAAGACCAGCCTGCAGCTGACATCCCCTTTACACAAGCTGCCCTTAAACTTTCATAATGAGCAATGCATAAGCCTGCTTTGCTCTTCAGACTCAATCTACCTGCTCTATTTAGGGGTACTTACTCCTCCCCACACAGCCCACTCCCAGTGGTCAGCAGGCCTGGTGCAGCAACAGATGCACAGGCGCCAGGTGACAGGAGCCTCATCCTCACGATGTTGTGTCACCACAGAGGGGCCCTGAGCAGCCAGCACGGGACTGACACACGTCAGTGGCAGTGAACGAGCAGCACGTTCACTCTTGGGGGACAGTGTGCAATAGATACATATTTCACATACAAACTAAAAGCCTGATCAGTTATTACAAAGGGAATTTTAATGCCTGTAATGCTAAGGGAGTTAAAACTGCTCTCCAATAATTATATTCTGACAGTAAGACCTCTTCAGCTTCCTGGGAACCCTCCACACCCCCTCTCTCTGGGCGCCGGTCTTGCTGTCCTGCCTCCTCTGCAAGTAAAGACAACCCCATCTGCTCACCTTTCCCTGCTTTAGGAAGGCTTCCAGCACCCAGCTACCCTGCATCCCCCGCCTTCCCATTTACATTTATTTATACCCACCTGTTCCCACCGAGGCCCTGCTGAGGCACCTACTGTCTAATTATGAGTTCGGAACCCAGAAAAATGAACTCCTGGCTAGGCAGGAAGTTAGCTACAAAAGCCTCCAATGCTACAAGCGCAGCGCTGAACAGTGAGGCTGTATTTTCTCCATCCTGCCAGGGTTGGAGTACTTCAAAGAAAGCAAGCCAGCTTTAGATTCCTATTTCTTACAGCGCCTGGCACAGGCTGGACACAAAGCATCTATCTTCTTTATGTTCTGATGGATTTGAGCCCCCAGGTTTTACCATTTTCATCCCAACTCCATCCTGGATCTGCAGAAGGAAGTCAAGTGTCTGATCGTCCGTGAAGTACCCAGGGGTCGGCTGGCTGCAAGCGAGGCAAAGGAGGCAAGTGAGGTGAGAAAGACGAACAGGTGCACAGGGGACCCCCGCCCTTCCGTACTTGGCCCCAGGTGTCAAGCCACCATCGGGGCAATTTTCAGAACGGGACAGGGGGTCAAAACAGCAACCGTGAGGAGGCGCGCGACAGACCTGCGGAGGCCTTGAAGGCTCAGGGTCCAGCAAGGTGTGAGATTCTGCCCACGGAGCAGGACCAGGCTCTGCGTGGTCGTAATCAGGAGGTTGCTGCTATTGGAATCCGGCGCCTTCACTATCTGGAGCAGCTCGACACCATCACTGAATCAAACGAGACTCCAGGGTCAGTCCCTCGTGTGGCTCAGATTCCACACCCTCTGAGTTTGGCCTCTGAGCTTGACCCTTTGCCTGTATACTTGATTTTCTTTTTGATTTTCACCATCACGAACTTAATACCTAAAATTTAACAGGTACCCCGAAGTCCCAAAGCACTTAGTGAGGCAGTGCTGGGTTTTGTGGAACTGTGGCTTTCCGGGGCTTTTGCGACTCCCCAGGCTAACTCCTTGTTCCTGTGCCTCCCCGGCAGGTGTGCTTTCCACCCTCCACTCTGACCTTTCACTCTCAATGTTAGTATAAGAATTATAGAAAGAAAAGGAAAAATACCGGATGGCTTCACTCATAGCAGGAGTATAACGGACCAGGCGAGAAAATAATAACAATAATGAACAGCTACATACCAGAGACATTTTACAGGGGTGGAGAGGGGAATGGGATCAAAGACAGTGGGGGGAGGGAAATGCACGGGATTATGGTGATGGCACACGGGTGACTTGGTGATGGGAAATCCATGGGGATTGCAACTGAGTTGGAAAAAGGCACAAAAGGATGTAAAAATAAACTATTAAAAAAAAAAGAATTATAGCCAAATATTCTCCTCTTTATGGCCAATAGTACCATAAACTATTTTCAACCTTTCTTTTTAAAATTTGGTTTGCTCCTTTGTACCCTATGTCTCTCCCCCACCACCTGCTTCACCTCAGAAACCTCACCTCACCCCATTTACTAGCATCTGCTAGTGTTTCTAAGTATTTTGCTTTGTTGACTCATCGTTCTGTAAATGCCCACTATTTGTCTTGGTCATTCTCATTTGCTTTGCTCTACATCATTCCCTTGAACACTTTCATTTTGCTGTAAGTGGCAGCATTATACCTTTACTTATGATTGAGTACTACATGGCCAGGCCACATCTTATTGACTCAGTCCTTTATCAGTACCTGGGTTCTCTGTAGGTCTATGTTCCAGCTACTGGAAATAGTCCAGCAGTAAATACTGAAAAGCAAACAGTTCTTTGAGTGAATGGTTTCATGTGCTTCAAATTGGCTTTAGCAGTTCCCATCCACGATGCATTCTCTCCCCACCAGTCTCCTATCAAATGGAATACTCTGTCTTTCCAATTGAAAGTCCTTTTCTGGACCTTTAGAAGGCAAGTATCCCTAAAAACACAAGTTCAAAATGAACCCAGAGAAGTGCTGAAAAGCTGAGCTCTTACAGAGGACAGTCTGGGAAGGTAACAGAGTCGAAGATAATGGCGGACCCGCAGGGAGGGAAGAGGGGGTCTTCAGGGAGCTGTCATGCCTTGTGGTCAACTCCAGTCATACACGTCATCGAATTAGTGGGTTGTCAGAAAAGTCACGACATATTTTTTCTATAATTTTTGTTGCAAAAACGTTGGCTTTTCTGACAACTTAGTATCTTTCTAAAACACAGACTCTTCGATCTAAATCTACTGGATTCACCAAAGTAATATGATACTGCCTAATTAAATGCTCGACTATGATTTGAAACTTCTGTTAGAAAAAATGAAGACAACAATAGCCCCCTCTGGGGTTAAATGAGTAAAATGCACCGCATGTGACAAATGACACATTTTAGTTACGAAACAAGTTAAAAAAAAAAAAAAAAAACCAAGGTGTTTGCCTTGTTTCTGCCAAAATGATGCTTCAAACTATCAGAAAGATACAGGAAAAGATACAGATACTTCAGCTTAGCTTTATAAGTAGATATTTTAAATAAACCTATTTCCCCAAAGAAAGGTTCTCCAGCCCCAGCCTGTCCTGTTCGCACTTGGAACCCTAAATAAATACCCTTCCTTGCAACCAACCTGTAAAGTGATGGCAGATCAGTCATCAACATAGACAGTAACACATTATGTTATCAAGAACAGAAAACTTCTCACGCCTGTTAACCAGACCATACAGTGGATAAGAGGACGAACACCGCTTCCTCCAAACCTCACCCACATATTCACCAGCCCACCCACACATAGACTCCAGGGCACTGTGACAAGGTCAGACACCTGCCCTACCTGTAAATGTCAATGAACTCGGACAGGTTGATGGATCTCCGCTTCTCCCATTCTGGCTCTTCTATCTGCAGAGAAGGTGGTGAGCTGTCTTGATTTTGGGCCTCAACAAAAAGGTCCCGCAGGGCGACAGCTTGAATATTTCCTAGCACCACAGGAAGAACCAACACTGAGAAGCTGGATTTAACAGAACTCTCCCAGGTGAGAATCTGAGCAAGAGACAGGGAACCTGATCAGAAGGGTCCGATCCAGCCCACCCAGACTGGGGCAACCCGGAATGAGTGGAGGAACGAGTCAGCGGACTAAACAAGGAGCCATCTCTTTGGAGAAGCAGCAAGGGAAAGCAGAGTGAGCTGCAATGGGTGTGGGGAGGGAGGAGCCCCTGCCATGGGAGGTGACGAAAGGCTGGGGGCAGCATGTCCTATCCAACCATACCCCAAGGGGATCGGAAGCAAAAGCTAGCCTTGCTTCTTACCAAAGCCAAACAGGATGTAGACAGCCCCACTGGTGGTGATGTAAACCTGAGGACCAATCAGATTCCCCACTCCCACGATGTTGTACTTCACCGGTCGGCCCACTGGGCTCCCTGTCCGGCCAGACACCAGCAGAAAGCACAGATCTGGCTAAAGAAATGAAGAAAGGCAGTTGAATCAATAAAGTCCTACCATTTCCTAATCAAATAACTTCCCCAGTCACTGTTCCCTACTAGCTAGGGGTTCAGAAACACTGAGATTTCTCCCAAAGTGGGAATCACAAAGCCCAACCTGCTTCCCCAGAGATAAGACAACCTTCAAATGACCTTGTCAGACACAGGCAAAGGGCACCTTCAGAGCTACCTCAGGCAATGTCCCTGAAGCACAGCTACTGCTGAGCAGACTCTAGAAGCACAGAATTCTTGCCCAGAGCTAAACAGAGGACAGCTGACCTCCAGTCTACTTCCATCCCCAGAAATTAATGCGGGCAGCACTCTCCTATCATTATGAGCCTTACTCTTAAGCAGAGATTGGTTACTTGCTCTGTGAAGAGCTAGATGATAAATATTGTAATTTTTCCAAACCAGATGGCTTCTGCACAATTCCACTCTGTGACTACAGTATGAAAAAAAACCATGAATAATACAAAAATGGATAGGCGTAACTGTGTCCCAATAAAACTTAATTTATAAAAACAAACCATGAGGGAAATTTGGCCTTCAGGACTTATTTGCTTTAGAGCATTTTCTTTGGAGAGTAGAGCTGCCAGTTCGGAAATACAGAGATTATATTGATAGACTGACATGGGTAGAGCTTTAGATACAGTTTATCATCATAAGTTCTTAAGGAAAGATAAAGCGTTATGTATTTCAGTGTAGCCAGAGAAAGATGCCAACCCAGAGGGAGGTTTCCAGCAGGAAGTCACCACACTCTGCCATTGCCCCATTCCTGTTAATTACCCTTCTCACAAAGCCAGGAAGAATAGTGACTATGCTGTACAATATACTGAAAACTGAGAACAGTCTTAGGCTAAAAGATGGATCAAAATAATGGAAGAAGAAATTATACCACTGATTAATTGGTTATTAAAAGAAACGGTGTTTTAAATGAGTCTAAGTGAACCGTGATTCTTGGGAAAGCTACATTAATAGAAAGACTGTATCAAAAGAACTGATCTTTTTGGTATGTTGGTATCTCATTACATATGAACAGAGCACTGAATTCAGATATAGGTGCCACATTTTAAAAGACATCTGGACAAACTGGAGCACAAAGGGAAAGAAACCAAAGAGGATAGGGTCTGGACGTGAGGACAGCATATGAAACCAGCGATTATTTATTGTTGAACGAGAGTAACAGGCTTAGAGAGACAAAGCTAACGGTTAAAGGGCTTTTATCCAGAAAGAGACTTACATTCATTCATAGCAGCTCTGTGGGCTGAAGGAAGAGTAATGAGTGGAAGTGACGAGAAAGCAGAATTCTCATGAATATGACAGAATTTTCTACAGCTGACCAAAAATGAACTGGGCTCACAAAAGAGTGTTATTCCCATCAGCGTGAGTCCTCAGGGAGCGTGTGAGGCCACTGTGTCTGGAACACTGCGTCAAGATTATAGCACGATGGGAGAGGGTTAGCCACATGGCTTTCAGGCTTCCACTAATGTTCTAGCACAGAGCAGTTCCTCTAATCCCAAAGCAGCTCCAGCTATCCCAAGCCAACCCCACTCCACTCCAGCTCTAAGAACACAACTTTAACCCATCAACCTAATGTGCTTCACTGCTGGTGAAGACAACTTTCCACACTGGCAGCTTAGAGTATAACAGGCCCCACAGGTTCCTTGTTGGTAGAGAGGTCAAAAAAGGTCAGTATGAAGATGGAGACAATGCCCTAAACCCATAGCTTCAAGATTTTTCAAATACAGTTTACCACTTTTCAGGCAAAATGAAAACTGTTCCACATCTGTACACTAGTGTGCAAAGGACTAATTTCTGTGAGGCAAGCTAGGTAATCACTGGCTTTGTTTTCTGGCAGAGACCAAAAAGAAGGGACAAAATAGACCCCTATGGAGGGTATCAACCTCCACAGAGATTGTCCCACCAACCACAGAGAAAATAAGCTAGATTTTTTAATTTGTTCAGGATAATAACCACAATTTTTTAATTTGTTCAGGATAAATAATTTGTCTCATTAGGCTTCTGCTAATGGAAATTCCATTAAAAAGAAACTCCCCATACTTTCCCATGTGGATGAATGGAATCATCACTCCCAGATGGATGAAATCACCGAAAACTTTCTAGAGCCAGGTCTCCATTCACAGTAACTGGGACAGAAAACACTGCTGACAATGCCTGAGGTCGTGGTTCAGACTACTCTAAGACCAAACAGCTGAAGAAAAACTTACAGAAGGTACCCTAACACTAACGAGATTGGTAACCTCATCACCTATCTTCTCTCATCTCACAGACCTAAGGGGTCTCCTGGTGTCCGGAGAGCAGTAGCCCTCAATGCTTGTGAGTGCGGGGCACCCTGAGTTAGCTCATGCTGCTCTTGGCAGAAAACCATGAAACACTGACAGGTTTAATTCTGTTCTAAAGCATTATACTGGCAGGTTTTAAAATGCTATACTCTAGATAGGCATTGCAAAAAGCTAGCCAGCACCCACAGGGTCTGTTAAAAAGTCTACAAAAGCTATCAAATGTGGCAAAAAAGATCCTTATCCTCATGTTCCCAGAAAAACTCTCTGCCGATTGTTCAAGTCTTTTATCCACAAAAATTTCCAGGCCAACTCACACCAAGTGGTCTGAGAGAAAGTCTTAGGGGAAAAAAAGCTTGAACAGAACCCTGGAGAAAAACTTCAGCAATAAAGCAGTAAGTTGGAGATAATTCTGTTCATGAGTGTGTCCCTTCCTGTGATTTAGGGGAAAACTACTATTATCTGTGCACGGAATAACTAGTTTCAGCATTTGGGGGCTGCAGCAAAACATCCTTGAGAAGCCTGATGAGACTCTAAGTCTAAACTACCACTTTCCTTTCTTTGGTCATTATTATGACATGTCTCAATTTTTTCTATATAGATTTCTATCGTTTTCTTTTAAAGTTTTATTTATTTATGCATACACGAACTGGGGTACAGGACAGAGGTGCAGGGTGTGAGAGGATTCACCAAAGTGGGGAGAAGAACAGGCAGATGGACTGAAATACACCACTGAAGGGAGCAGCAGGTGGGTGAGGAGAGGTCTGCTGGGCCATGTGGGTCACTTCCCTGGCTGGGGATTGAACTCATGCTGCAGTGGCTGCAGATAGACTCATAGCTCTGCATTTTAACCTACTGTGCCATAAGGGAGGGCCCAACTTCCTATCATTTTAATTGTTCATGACTGAAATAAAAGTTATGTATGTGTGTATATATATATATACACATATATACATATATATATACACATATATACGTATATATATACACATAAATACATATATACATACACACATATACATGTATTTTTAGTTCTGCTTTATTATATACACATGATTAAAAAAAAATGGGTGTTACTGTAGGTCTAACTTTTAGAACAATCCCACCAGTAGATATCACATTGCCATTTTACAAAGGAGAACCAAGTTCCCAGGCTTGCCTGAGGCCACAAAGTTACAGCTTTGTGTGAGAGCAGACACTCAAACATACACTTACCTGGCTCCAAAGTTCTACCCTGCCACAGTCAATGGCAGCAAAACAGCCAAGAAGATGGGTTCACGATGGTAATGTATTTATCAAATGTCATGAAGAGAACTGACTTAAACTGAAGCTCTTATAATAAGGTTTAAAGCAGCATTTATACCGGCACTAGGAACTGGGATAACTCGAGCTGACGCTTCCCTGTGAGAAACCAGGACCACTCCACAGAGCACGTACCTGTGAGTCCCCGATGGCCAGAACCACCAGGTCTCGGACGCCGTCTTCATCCACGTCCGGCAGCACCACCCCTGGGGCAGCCAGGGTACCGTTGGAGAAGTAGTTTGGGTTTAAAGTCCAAATGACTTTCCCTAGGGAAAGACAACAGGTGCACATAGGTAGGCCTTTCTGCCTCTGGAAAGGGCACTGTGATGCTCAAAGGACAGCAACGCCCACTCACGTTGCCCTTTAGTTTTTATCTTAACTGAGGAGGTGGGGTAGGGAGTGGGAGCTAGCCTATGAAATAACCTCACACCTAGATTCTTTAGCTAAAACGGAGGTGTTGAAGTCTTTCCAAGAAGCAGGAGCCTGCTTGTCTAGGGCAGAGATATTGATCTGTTTGGGAATATCACCAAGATCAAGGAGCCAAAACCGGCAGCCAACCAAAACCCAGCTCACTTCCTCCCAACATATGTTCCCATAAGTAGAGAAACCATGGGAGGTCTTCAAGATGTGACTTCACTTCTAGAGTTACCGCACACCCAAATTTTCTTCACTCGGAAGCACCCCACTACAAACTCCAAAATCTAAAGCTAGAAAGAATGATCTTTCTTCAAATTCACTTGAGACCACAGAGCCAGGTGTTATCAAACACACTGGCAGGACAGTCTCACTCTGTAAGGAGCATTCAGTAGACAGGATTCTTTTTCATTTTGCTGGTCATGCATGTCTGAATGCAGTAAGAAAATACAAAGCCAAATCAATATGACTCCACAGACCTCGGTTTCTTCACTGGCATGTGTAAGTAGTCATAGCCAAGTATGGGCACCACGTAGGTCAACTATGAAGAGACCAGGCTTAGCAACCTGTACTAAGAACAGAACTTACAAGCCGCAGGCCTCAGGGTAGTTTCTGTTTGGATAACTCAGGTTAGCCCCATCCTAATACCAAACAGGTTGAACCATGGATGTATCACTCAGTCTACTCAAGCCCTTTCCCTTACATCCACCTTCCAGAGTAACAAATCAGACTTCCTACCACACGAAGGGGAAAAGGCCCCCCTCCCACCAGACTGTTGTGATGGCAATGAGGGCTCCCTGGAACAGAGAGCCATTGTGGCTAGTGACCTTTACCTGATGTCGCATTGAATGCACTGAGCATCTTCTGTGTCCCTGTCACAAGGCAGATGGTTTTAGCACTGCTTCCTGGCATCAGATCCAAGCATGTGATATGGCGGGCCTCCTCAGGAAGGGGACTGGACCACAGTGTGCTGCCATTCATCCCCGACAGGCACACGAGAAGAGCAGCTGGCCTCGGGGCACCTAAGAAGATGGGAGAGACAGGGAAGAAGAGGAGGCAGAGGGGGAGAGCAGCAGGGTGAACTGCAGGCCGGGAGGTGAAGCTGCCGAAGTAAATGGTGTAAGGCGGCAACTCAGACCATTCGGCTCCCTCCTGTGTCCTGGTAACAAAGTCTGAACAAAGTCACAGCCGTTCTGAGAACACAGCTCTGATGGCAGACCCCGTGCCATGGGACTGCTCACTTCCCCCAATGTCATTTCCAAGCGGGCACTCGCCCTTACTAAATGGGGACGCTCTTCGGGACAGCTGAAATAGTTTTAATTCTACAGCCTCAGTGCCTTGCAGTGTACCTCACACATATGGCAACTATGAATAACTGCTCGCAGAATAGAAAGAAAAGAGGCTGCTGACGAGAAGCACAGCAGGAGGAAAGGTCTGCTCGGAAGAGGGAGGCTGGCCTAGGACGTGTGCAGAGAAGGAGCAGAAGACCTCAACACTTCACTAGCAAATCTCCCTGAGAGCAGACAAGCAATTGTATCTTAAAATAAACCTGAAGATTATACATAGCCAAGATCAGCAGGTCTTTCTGGTCTAGAGTTTAACAGAATCAGCTGATTTGGCCCCAGTTAGGAGAAAATGGGAAAATGTACCATCTGGATCCAAGCATAGCAGGTAAAGGATTAGAGTAATACCTCTTCAATAAATAATCCTTTGTGCCATTTAATTAACATGTCAGTCTAACTTCATCCTCTGCCAGTTTTACATTCAGTCAGAAGGATAATGACGCACGGTACTTCCAGCAAAGGCCAAGAAGGTTCGGGAAATGTAGGTGTTACAGCTTCATTATACCTATTCCTCAGTACTGCCAAATAAACACACAAGTGACAACCAGGTTGTGTTTGTCTTTTTCAGACCTTGTTGCCAAAATCAGCACTATTCATGGCAGCCTGCAGTTAATACAGGTGACCTTTCGACACCCAGGGAAGCTCTGATGAACATCCTGGGTTCTGCTTCCTCCATGAAGCACCGTGACTCCTTATTAATCCTCTGACTCATTTTTTTGCCAGGTGGTGCCAGATCTCTCTTCCTCACACATCTGGTTTAGCTAAATGCAACAGCCCAGAGCTTGTAAGCCGCACAGTAGAGCTTCCTCCCAATACTGTTGAATGAATGAAAGGACAAATGTGCAAATAAAAAAATGCAACCCTTCCCATTCTCAGTGGCACAGATTTGAACCCACTGGCTGGGGTTATTATTTTAAAATAATCCTGAAGGTTTATTTGACAAGGTATCAAGGACATGACCTCGAGAGTCGGACCCCCAGGACGTAGACCCCTGCTCTGCTATTCACCAGCTATGGGACTTTGGGCACCATATCTGTTTCCCCCTCTTATCAGCCTGCTTCACAGGATTTGATGGATAAAGTGGTTCATAATAGTATTACAATGGTGCGAAGCAAACAGAAAGCACTATATGTTAGCTGGTTATTGTATGTTATTATTTTTACAATCTGTGGCTGGTCCATCTTGAGTCTTACACCCCTTGGTCTTGCCATATGGGTTCTGTTAATGCAGCAAGTTCATTACCAAATGACTAAAATAGCTCTAACTTTAAAAATGGAAGTGGAAAGTTTTTACTTCAAAGGCTAATGAGTCACAGGTAGGGAAGAAAAAAAGTAACTAAGGTCCAGCTGCATATAAGTAAATTTCTGGGCAGGAGGTCCTCTATATCCCTAGGAGCTATACCCAAGTTGCTTCTGTATATTGCACCAGCCCCAGAAAGGTATTTCTAGTAACATTAGAAAGGCTGCAGCCTCAGAATTCTCTAAAACATTCCTAGATGTTCACCAGGATCTGAGTGACTAACAGGTAGGTGTTCTCATTCTCAAACAAAAGTTCTGCATCCATTTAGACTTCAACTTGAATCTACTTTAATGGAGGCTGCAGAACAAACCCAAAAGCCCCATGGACCTCTGCTGAAAATACAGAACTAATTTTCTTTTTGCCTCGTTACCTAGTGGAAGGCTTATAAAGAGATATTTATAAAACCTGCTCAGGGGATAAGGAAATCACAAGGGATATGCAGTCTCTTGGAACTATTACCGCTCTAGGCCCAAAGGGACAGAGGAGGCAGAGAGGAGCAATGGCCAGTGTATGGCCGGCCAGTGGGCTACACACCCGGCCCTCACTCCTGCTGCCCTGCCTCTTGCCTCTGCTCCCCACTGGCCAAACCCAACTGAACTCCACAGATCAGGGAGCCTATTAACATAAACCACACAGGCCAAGCTCCCAAACAGGGCAGAGAGCGGAGACAGAGCGTACACAAGGGTCAGAGGAAAACACCCAGCCAAGATGTACACGTGTAAGGTGTGTGAGAACATGAACAAAGGCTTTCTGCTGGGCGGGGGCGGGAGGAGAGAGTCGGTGTTGATTTTAACTTAAGAAGCAATAGAAAATTCACTGGGACAAGACTCAAAAAGCCTAAGATGTTCACTGTTTACTGTTCACTGCAGGTGTGCAGGAAAGTCACTTTCTCTCTGGATTGCACGCAGCTTCCTCACCTGCCTCCCTGGCCACTAAAAATTTCAGCCAGTGGCCCTCCCTGGTGGCGCAGCGGGTTAAAGCACAGCACTAAAAAGCTAAAGCCACTTCCACATGAGTTCAATTCCCGCCTGCCCCGGAGGAGATCCACATGGCACAGCAGACCTCTCCTGACCCGCCTGCTGCTCCCCTCAGCAGTGTACTTCATCGATCTGCCTGTTCTGCTCCCCGCTCTGTCTCTGGTGAAGCCTCTCGCCGCCTCTGAGCCTCTGGTCTGTACCCCAGTTCTGTATGCACAAATAAATCTTTAAAAAAAAAAAATTCAGCCAGCAACAACGCTCTCTGCTTCCTTGAAAGGAGCTCCATTTGCATGCAAGAACTCTCTCAGCAGGTTTATCCTGTAGGACTGTATTCACTGCCTACTGTTCCATGGGGTCCCTCAGAGCTGACTGGCCCTGACAAGAAACTTCTCCTGCAGCCAGCCCACGGCCCGGCTCTTACCGACAGCGCTCCTGTTCCTTGAGGTCACAAAGGAGAGAAGTACGTCACGCAGGCCGTCTCCATTTACATCAGCCAACTCCAGCGGAGACAGATCCCCACCTGAAGACACATTAAAAAAAAAATGTCCTAAGCAAGTTACCCCAAAACAGTGCCCCACTCCTGGTGAGAAAGGGTGGACACAGAGCACTGCCAGCACCACCATAGATATGGAGTAGCCCGCTGGGCCCAGTCCCGCATTAAGAACAGCTGGTGAACTGTCATATCTCTATAGCAGAGAAGACTGTAAAAGTGGAAGAAGAAGGCAGGCCGACTAGGGACCGGGGGCCCCAGGAATGACAAGGCGGACTCCCTTGATGTTCTTTTGCACCATGTATCCCTGCTAGGATGCTGGAGACACTGACAAACCACAGGAATAGATTTTTAAAAGGCCTCAAATCAAGCTGGATGCCCCACACTGACAATTTGCTACAGTCTTTATACTATATGTGAATTTTATAGCTGTTACTTAAAAAAGTCAAAAAAGCAAGAGAGAGAGGGAGCTAGGACTGTGTCCACCCACTTTCACCCGCAGACAAAGTAGAAACATGAACACAGTACACACCAGAAGCTAAGTCAAGCAGGATCAGGGGAGTAGCAGTGGAAATATTTCCAGCCCAAGGAGATGTAGGAATCTGGGGAGGGGAAATTTCTCTTTGGAAAACCCCTCTTAGGATTTCTAGCTGGGATTGTGATAAGGCAGATTACCAAGAGACAAGCGTCAAGTTTTATTCGATAAAATTGAATGTGTCCTTGGGAGTCCCCAAAGAAAATGGAGGCCCAAACAAGAGTCCAGGCCCTGGGGCTGGTAAACTAGTTTCACTAGGTAACGAAAACAACTGAGGAGCCGAAAGGAAGAGGGGTCATTCTGACAATGTGGATTTGCACAGGCTTCTCTTGGCCTCCACTCCCAGGGCACAGAGGAACAGCTTTCCTTCCTTCCCTGCGGAGAGGCCGACCCACTCCTCATTTCAGCACAAACTGAAGGCCAGAGCCCTTTCTGCATCTGCCTTTAACCCAAAATGATCCTAGGGCAAAGCAGCCTATTTCAGGTGGTGTGCTCTGAAGCTCTTCAGTCTAACCCTGTAGACAAGAGACAGGACCTCTCAGCACTGAGTTCAGACACAATTCTCATTCTTGACCCAGTGCACGCTGCTTTAAAGAAACCTGCTTCAAAGTAGGACAAATCATCTTAAAACCACCCTAATCATCAGAGCAAGAAAGAGAAGTTACTGCAGGAAAGCAATTCTCTTTTGCTCGAAAAGAAATTATTCTAAAATTCAAATTTAGCCAGGTTTCTTTTCATATCTAGGTCTGGCTATCAAGGAGCGCCTGGGGATCCCCCAGCTATCGGCCTCTGGACTGGTCAGACCTGAGCTTCACTCTTTTCTGAAAACTGCCCTCCCACAGCCCTGCATGCCCCTGATTCAGGGGGGCTGCTTAGCAGATTCCAGCAAACCAGTGCTCCACTCTGTCTGCATCGAATCAAGACCAAGGCCAATAAAACCAACAGGGAGTGGTCTTCCCAAACTGCTAGAGTGGTACCCATCCATCTTGATGTTGCATTTCTAATCCCTAACCACCGCCACACATACAGGAAGGGAAGTACCATAGGACACATATTTATTTTAAAGACCAGGAGACTTTTCATATAGAAGTTTTACAGACTTAACATATAATAATGGTAACTGAGAGAAATGGGGGTGAAAAATCCTGCCACTCACCTCCTTGGGGGCCCAAGGGGCGACTCCAAGTGCTATGCAGATCTCTGGGGGGGCAGGGGATCAAGAAAGCGCAGACAAGCACCAGGATCATGGCGATCACCACGGTCAGCAGGAAGAGAGAGGTGCGTGCGTACGAGGCGACGGAGGAGGCTGCCTTCTGCTCCAGGCCCCCCAGGGGTTCAGAGGGGTACCCCTCCGTGGTGACCTCCGAAAGATGTGGCTTTGCAGCCCCTGCAACCTCGGCATCCGAGTCTGGCTCCGGGGCATCTCCCAGGGTACTTTTGCCATTTTTGACCCCTCCATTCTTTTGCTGCAAGTTCAACACAAGATCATCTTCGCTTTCATCACTGTCGGCCTGTGTGAGTGGGTCGTACTCCCCCAGGTCTGGGCTCTTCTTCCCTGGCAAGACAGAAAGATAGCCCGTCAAGAAGCAGGAAGGAGGGCCCTCCCTGGTGGCAAAACAGATTAGGATGTAGCACTGCAAGCTGGCCGCAGCTACTTCAGTACAAGTTCGATCCCCAGCCCAGAGGTGACCCACATGGCTGGCAGACCTCTCCTGTCTGGCCTGCTGCTCCCCTCAGCAGTGTACTTCATCAATCTGCCTGTTCTGCTCCCCACTCTGTCTCCGGTGAAGCCCCTCACCACCCCTGCACCACTGGCCTGTACCCCAGTTCTGTATGCATAAATAAATACAAATTTAAAAAAAAAAAAGCAGGAAGAAGACACCCTGCCAGGTACATGGCAGCTGTGAACAACTAGAAGGGAGAAAACTACAACGTGAGTAGAGGGGACCAGGCTGGTGCTCCTGGCTATCTGTTTAAAGCTATTGTTTTTAGGAGTTTAAAAAAAGTGGAGAACAAAGAGAAATTTCAGATACCTTTTTAGTTAACAAAGAAAAAATGTTCTAAATGCACTTGACTCTCACTCATGAAAGCGATGGCTCACAGAGTTTCTCCTCTGCCATGGTTTCGCGTGGATGACGTCTCCACCTTTCCTAGGACTTCCCTAAACTTTGAGAGCCACTGTTCTCTACACTGCTTCCCACAGCCCACTGCTTGTGGCTTCTCAGTTGTTTCTGTGGGAACAGCTTAGAAAGCTGAGCACTCGCTGTCATCCACACACATCTTGCTGCAATCTCCCTCCTGACAACCTTCCTGTGAGTCAAGTGCACAGCAGCGCTGGTTTCAGTAAGCAGAAACCAGCGTCTACCACCTCTCCCCTCCCCCCAGAAGGCTCCTGGGACCATCTCTGCTGGGAGGGCAGGGACAGAGCAGGACGCAGAAGTGGGAGCAGGACCGGAGGCTGCTTTACACAGGGAGCACCAGGCTTCCACTTAGCATGTTAATTTGGGGAGGCTGAAAGGTAGAAGTTATCGGAAGGCTGGTGCAGCCAGCCTCCCCCACACCCCCCGCTGTCAATGGCTGAAAGATTTTATGCTTTTATTTCATAATATAAGCAAAACAAAAGCCAAGGAAAAGTTTCTATTTTTGGAAATTACCTGTTACAATGTAAGGTCTATTGTTAAATATTTTGTTTGGGGGGGAAATTATATATATATATATAATTTATATAATTATATAAATTTACATATTATTTATATAATTAATATAATATTTTATATATACACACACATACCAGCCAATTAAAAAGGCAAAATAGGGCCCTCCCTGGTGGAACAATAGTTTAAGCAAAGCACTATAGAGCTCTCCGAAGCCACTGCAGCACCAGTTTTATCCCCAGTCAGGGAGCTGACCTACATGGCACAGCAGATCTCCTGACCTGCCTGCTGCTCCCCTCAGCAGTGTATTTCAATAAATATACCTGTTCTGTTCCCCATTCTGTCTCTGGTGAATCCTCTCATGCCCTGTACCTATGGCCTGTACCCCAGGTCTTGTATGCATAAATAAATAAGTCTTAAAAATAAATAAATAAAAAGGCAAAATAAAGAATTCTTGATGCCCACCTCTGCTTCTCGTCATGTGGGTGACAGCACTTCCTATATTAAATCTCAGTTTGCCTGAGACATAAAATGAAGCAGAAAAACATGATAAGGCGACCAACATGGGAAATAAACTCCTTAGGGTAAAAGTTCAGTGCTTGTCATACAGAATGTCAGTAAATGTTTGATTAGAAAACAAACAGCCCACAGAAGTAGTCTCTAACATAAGTACTCTGCAAAACAACAACAACAACAACAACAAAAAACGAGACAGAAATCTGGTGTTCTATTAACTAAAAATTCCTAAGTATTTTCATTTTCAGAACTACTCATTTTGTCTAATAAATACTGCATTTGATTTTTTTTAAAAAAGATTTATTTATCTGCGCATACAGAACTGGGGTACAGGCCAGAGGTACAGGGGCGGTGAGAGGATTCACCAGAGACAGAGTGGGGAGCAGAACAGGCTGACTGACAAAGTACACTGCTGAAGGGAGAAGCTGGAGGGTCAGGAGAGGTCTGCCAGCCATGGGGTCACCTCCGGGGATCAAACTCATACGGAAGTAGCTTTAGCTTCTTAGTGCTGTGCTTGAACCCACTGTATCACAGGGAGGGCCTTGGATTTTATTTTTAAAGGCACACATTATAAGAAAATAAATCTACCACTAGAAATTTAATTCAAAACAGTACTTCCAGAACGTGCCATACATTCAGCAGAGGTTCAGGTTAGACTCCTGAATTCTTTTATTCATTAGGGAGCACCAGTCTCTAACCATCCCAGGCATTTTCATTTATAAATATCTGCAAACATAGTAATACAGTGTTGTAACAACATTAACTCCAATACTTATTAAGTGCTGTTTTTTTGTTTGTTTGTTTGTTTTTAACTAAAAGAGGATGTTGATTGGACACTCCCTGGTGGCACAAGGGGTTAAAGCACAGACTACAAAGCTAACCCTAAGCTACAGCCACTGCAGCATGAGTTCAATCCCTGGCCAGGCAGTTGACCCACATGGTACAGCAGACCTCTCCTGTCCTGCCAGATGCTCCCTTCAGCAGTATATTTCAGTCAATCGGCTTGTTCTACTCCCCACTCTGCCTCTAGTGAATCCTCTCACCGCCACCTGCCCTGTACCCCAGTTCTTGTATACATAAATAAATAAATCTTTTTTAAAAACAATGCTAAGAGGATGGTGTAAATGTAGCATACATATACACTGGAGTATTTAAAAAGTAAGGTAGTCCTGACACATGATTCAGCACTGATGACCCTGGAGCACTATGTAGGAGAAATCAGAGTTCACAAAAGAATAGGCATGGAGGATTCTACTCATATGAGAATATAAAGCTGTCAGTTCAAATAGAAATTTCTAGGGTCATGGGGTGGGGGCAAGTGGGGAATTAGTGTGGTGGCTATAGTCAGTTTTACAGTCTGAAACATTTCTGGATATTGGCTGCACAGCAAAGGGGATATACTTGATGATACTGATAGGATTTTTGTATTGTTTAAAATGTTTAAGATAGTAAATACCACAAATATTAAGTTTCATTTAAAAAAAAAATACACCTGATATGCCCTCCCAAGGAGTGCAAGGGGTTAAGACGAAGCACTGCAAGCTGGCCGCAGCCACCTCAGTGCAAGCTTGATCCCCGACCCTGGAGGTGACCACATGGCACAGCAGACCTCTCCTGACCCGCCCGCTGCTCCCCTCAGCAGTGTACTTCATCATTCTGCCTGTTCTGCTCCCTGCTCTGTCTCTGGTGAATCTTCTCACCGCCCCTGCTACTCTGGCCTGTACCCCAGTTCTGTATGTCTAAATAAGTAAATAAATCTATTTTAACAAAATACACCTGTTAAAGATGAAAACATACGTAGCAGCCTCAAACCCCACGGTTGGAAGAGACTTGAAGATCACCTCGTCCACCCCCGCTCCCCTCCCAAGCTTGCCCTCCTGACAAGCAGGCACAGGCAGCAGGCACTCAGCACACCTGCACGTGAGCAGTTTGAGGAATTCACTGCTCCCCAATCTAGAAACAGTCCACAGAGAATCTGTAGCTGGGCATTTGACAACTCTCTGTGTTAGCTTTAATTTCTGGGACCCCTCTTCCACACATCTTCAAATACTTGGAGACGCCGATCATGAGAAGCTGATATTAGAGCTCAAGTTTTTACAAGTCAACAAAGAAAGTCAAAGCTTGGCGCTCTCTCTCTTATTAATTATGAGACCTTGATTAAATTCTCCACTTTAAATGGGATTGCTCCTACCTTATATGACTGTCATGAGGATTGACTAACGTAATATTGCCTGGTTCTTAGTGCCTGGCTTATCGTCACAACCAATACATTTTAGCATCTATTACTATTGTTGACATTGTATTTTCCAACTACCCTCCACCAGCCTTCTAGTCTCCAAGTTAAATGTCCCCACCACAACCCATCCTTTGAAGAAGCCAACTTACTGTCTCAGGTGTTTGACTCTGAGTCACTCCCCTCCAATCACAGCATACTCTGTCAGTGCCACTCAAGTATGTCTCCTGGGGCTGGGAACGCAGACTGCAGTCTGGCGGGGCAGGGGAGGACAGAGTGGGTCTTCCTAGCCCAGCGAGTATACTGCAGTTCAGTGAACTGGAAGCTGAGAGTTTGCCAGCTTTCTTGGCAGTCAAATCACAAAACTGACTGAGCTCAAGTCTTTTCTATACATACTCAAGCCACCCTATTTATTGACTGCACCACTGGATTTTTTAGCAGTAAGTGAAAATTTTAGCATCAACACTAATAAACTTGATCTTTCTGGTCAGTTTTCATCCTGCAACAAACCTACCTGACAAAAACAGCACCTTTGCCACAGTAAAATCATGACTAAAATGCCGGCTAACAAGACAGTTCAAAGGAAATGCATTTTCATATCACTATATCATAGGGAGGAAGAGAATTTGGCTGCATATACCGCAGACGCTGGTAAAATCCTTACTAAACCAATAAAAAACAAATGGCAAGTATTCTGTGAAAAACAATACTGCTACTGCACTTGTCCCTTTAGTAAGATGATATGTTTCTAGATAATGATGGCAGAGAAAGGCAATTCTGTCCTTCTATTCCCTGAAACCAAGGGGGAAATGAGAAATAAAAATAGAACAGAAAAACAGGAAATAGCCACATTTCCAAATTACAATTTATAAAAACTTGCTGCTAAATGCAGTGAACACTGTATCCAGTTGAGGAAGCTCAGTGAGAGTAGGCACCTTTGTCTCAGGTTTCCAGCAATGTGCTGGGTTCACAGAATTAATGGTGACAACCGCGACAATGATGACGATGACAATAACTGGAAATATACCTAGTCCTACCACCCCAGGTACTGGTCCAGGCACCTGCATATATTATTTTACAGAGCTCCAATAACACTAGGAGGGTGGAATTACCCCACTTTATCAACAACAAACCTAAACTCTAGAGATGCAAGTGATTTATTACACACTCTCCCGAACAGTTCCAAGATCCCAGTTCTAGCAAAAACAGCCAGAATTCAAAGCCAGATGATTAGAATAGAGTCCATAGTCCTAATCAATAAGTCATTTTATCACCCTTGTTCCATGGGTATATAACTAAACCACTTGCTTGGAAAGACAAAGTGTGGGGTCCCAGAAGCATCAGCAAGCCCCAATCAACAGCACAGAGTCAAAGGTAAGGAAAGACTGAGTTTCTACCTTTACAGGAAGCAGCTGGCAGCTGGCAGGTTAGACAAGGAGCTACAGGCACAATCAATACTGAGGAGGCTGCTTTTTTTTGGACAGTCTTGGTCCAATCAGACAATATCCAGTCAACAGTTCAAAACTTAACGTGAAAAAAAAAATTAAACAATGATGACAGAAGAAATATAAAGATGGGACAAAATAACGTGTAGATATTTCCCACGGGATCCAGTAAATTAGATAGTTTTTGTGGAATAACAGCTCACAGAAAGAATATTATACTTCTAAGGAGAAATGACCAGTCAAGAAGAAAGGAAAAGTAAACATTCAGGCCTCAGGAAAATAACCAAAGAAAACATTGAAACAATTATTGAAAAGATAACCCTTTGGGGATCAGTAAAAAGAACAGATACGCCTAGAGAGAGACTCCAAAACATAAAGGATAGACACATGAAAATCAAGCAAAAAAAAAAATGGAAATAACAATCATGGCTGGTAGTTTTAAGTACATAACTATGCAAAACACTACATGTTCTGAAAGTCTTATCCCAATATACCTTTTTAACAATTCTTTGAGGAAGACACATTAACTATCTCCATTTCAGAGATAACAGAGAAGTTTAGAAGCTTAAATAACTGCCCCTGAGTTAAAGACAAGCAGGTGATAGTGCAAAGATTCAAACCAGGCAGTCTGGCTTTGAATCTGTACTGCCTACGTATGTTGCTCCCTCCCATGAAAAGATCAAGGACAAGAAGCACAATGGAATGCTACTCAGCCATAAAAGAGTAAATTGCCTCTTCTGGAACAACAGGGACAGATCTTGAGACGATATGCTAAGTGAAATAAGTCAGAAAGTGAAAGCCCAATGCCTTCACTCATTTGTGCTAACATAAACAATCAAAGAAAAACTGGCAAAACACAACAGAAATAACTCCTAGGCTCTCAAAGGTGGTTCCAAGAGGGGAATGAAAGAAAGGCAGGAGGAGGTAGGCACTGGCACTGGAGTTTCGGTGAGAGTGAGTGACGGATCTGTACTTAGGAAGAGGGAAGTTTTGGGAGTCCAAAACTACATAGTTATTGATACAGCAAATCAATAAGATTTGATTAAAAAAATAAATAAGGGGATGAAAAAGAGACAGATATGGAAAACAAACAGATCCAACAAATGCATAATCGGAGAACAGAAAAGAAAATGGAGTTTAAAAAAATGTATTTAAAAAAAATTTTTTAAGTGCCTGCGATAAAGCAATACTGAAATCTATAGAACAAAGGGTTACTGAGTCCCAAGAAAATTTGATACAGATGAATCAATACTGAAACATATTCTGGTACTGACACTGAATGTCAAGAACAAAGTCTTGTTCTTCTGGCAGCCAAGCCAAAGGAAAAAAACTCGTCACTTAATGAGAGAAACAAAAATCAGGTTGATTTTTTCCCAGTGATATTTTTAAAAATTACTGAAAGATCATGGAGCAATATGGAGAAAGTCTTCAGAGAAAACACTGGTACAAAGTCCAAGAATTCAGGCCATTTTAAGCTGAGTCTCTTTACAAGATCCTAAAATACTATGACCAGTTCCTGAGCAAACTCTTGAGAAGGACAAATATTTACTCTCACACTATTAATATAGTTTTTCAGACAAAGATAAACCTCAGCTTAATTATTACAGACTGTAGGTTTTGAATATAGAACTCTTAAGTAAATATTTTTTTCTCTAATCACAGTAAGACACGAGAGAGTAAAATATAAAAGCACACTGACTTGCTTTTAAAGTTATACTCAGGGGCCCTACCCAGTGGCGCAACGGGTTAGGACGCAGCACTGAAAGCTAGCAGCAGCTGCTCCAGTGCAAGTTTGATCCCTGGCCCCGGAAGTGACCCATATGGTACAGCAGACCTCTCCTGTCTTGCTCTCTGCTTCCCTCAGCAGTGTACTTCATCGATCTGCTTGTTCTGCTCCCCACTCTGTCTCTGGTGAACTCTCTCACCACCCCTGCACCTCTGGCCTATACCCCATTTCTGTATGCATAAATAAATCTTTTTTTAAAAAAGTTACACTCAAGATGGGGAGCTGGACATCAAATCCATGTGTCAAAGCTCAGGACACTTTAGCACTCTGCTGATTTCTGCCACCACCCAGCTTGTTAATCAATGAAAGATTTTCAAAGAATAATAAAAGAGAGCATTGATTTCATAACCCATCAATATAAATTAACTGTCCACAACTGCATCACTTTCCCATTTAGAAAGACTGAAGATGCAGGCTAAATAGCTTCTCCTAAATGGCACTGAGGATTTATATGTAGAGCTGCAGCTCAAATACACAGGAAAATATACCATACTATTTACTATTTTATAATATGTTTATACTTTACATAGACGCTACACTCTACTGCAATTAAACAGTTCACATCATGTATTAGTTTAGGCAGGGGTACATAATCAATGTAATAATAATAAAACAAGCACATAAAAAAACAAACCAACAATACATTATACTCTGATAATCACTTCAGTGTTTGACCTTCAAACTTTAAATGAACTAAAAAATACATATACTTAAGCGATAAGGTGCCCAAGCTGCTTTATGAATACCACATTGTCTTTCGGTTACTAATTAACCCTTCCATGCATGTGAGCCAAATACTTTCCAGTTTCCGTGATGAACTTAGTGGAAAAGTGTTTAATATATCACAACAACTGCTCTTTCTTCAGGAAGCAGTCCATCTCCCTGCAGGTATCACACGGTGATAAATGACAATGATCATACGGCTGACAGTGATCATAATAACAGCTAACACAGACTGAATAATAAACATAGGTCAAAAGTTAACAAACCTCTTAAGCACACCCATCTCTAGTAATATGCCAAATAACTCTGCAAGGCCAACATGGGGCACATAATACATGCACCATGACAACATTAGTATTATTATATTCAAGTTAATGCATTTGAACTCAAGTCTCCTCTTACTCACCATCCTATTCTGTTTTGTTTCACGTAAAAATAGTGACCATATTAACCAAGGTGACAGTGACATGAGATAACTAACTAAAGTGACTTGAGTAGTCCAAATAGATCTAATTAGGGGATCTCCAAAAGAGTCCTGAGAAAGCAACTTCTATTAGTAGCAAAGCTCAGAAGAGTACTCTGTGTGGGAAGCGGAAAGGCAAGGAGACAAGGAAAAGTGCAAGGATGGGGGAGAGTGTGGAACCCACATTACATAAAAGAACATATGGCTACATTATCTAGGCACAAAACAGCGCCAAATGTCCCTGGCCATTCAGGCCCCAGCTGCCTGCCAACTGTTTTCCCTACCTTGTCAGTTGACCAAGTTGCTGCACCTGCACATACCAAGGAACGGTAATACCACAAACTCATGATGTGAGAATGCAAAAAAGCTCAGAGTTCCAAAAGCAAGATTTTCTTGCATTCCTTGAGAACAGCAATTACTTATGCTGAAAAGAAACAGCCAACCCATAAGAAAAAAGAAATACAGCATAATATCGGATATGACACCAATGAGCTTGAACTATGTCTGACACCTCATTACTCCTGCTGGGAGGCTGTCATTCTCCATTAATTAATTCTCCACAAGGCTACTTCCTGCAAAGTTCAAGAATCCCACAGGTAAAGGTACACCTAACACCAATGTTACATAACCACTGCAAGAGAGACAGTGTCAGTGTTCCTTCTAATGTTCTAATGAGCCCATGTAAAACAAAAACTGAGGTCAGACACACAAAGACCTATCAAATTCACTTCCAGCCTGTGCCACCCAAGGCACAATGTACACACTGGAAGTTCCCTGAAAGGCCCCCAAGACTTCCCTGCAGCCTCATGCTGGATCTCTAGGAGACACCCAACTAACCCTTTTAACAATGCCACTGAAAACAACTGCTTTTCCGACCAACAACTTATCTATCAGCAAACAAATGCTGATAGCTTGAAGTTTACAATTTATTGACATAGAACCATAAAAAGATTTAAAGCCTTAAAGTGTTCAATTTACTTGGGCAAAATAAATAAACTTGTGAAGAGCAGTACTCTAAAGGCAGAGTCCCATTCTGGAGGTTTAAGGAAAAGAAGAAAAAAGAAAAAAAAAAAAAAAAAAAAACATGGAGCTGCTGCCCAAAGTACTGAATTAATTCTGGAAGTTGCCATCACTGCTAGTGACTCCTCAAAGAATATTCCATACTTCACCTGCAACGGGCAGGGGCCAAATCTTTTCCCTCATAAATGCTTAGCCTCCAGGGCAGAGGCTGGCTGGCCAGAATGAAAAGGCCAGATCTAGAGTCTGAAGCCCCACCCGTTCCAGTCCAGGCTTTCCCATTACGCTGGGCGACCCTGGGGAAGTCAATTAACCACTTACATAGCTCTCATTTCCCCCCTGCTGCAAACTACGGGGAATGCCTGTGCCACCTACCTCAGGGTGCCTCAATGCTGGCACAGAGTGGTGAGTCTGCTCCTGACGGCCACTCTCCGACCTGCGGCTCCCAGCGCCAGCCCAGGTCCAGCCCAAGACGCCAGGCGCTGGAGACCCTGCGGCGCCCGGGCCGCGGCACTCGGGAGGATGCTTCCCTCCCCAGCGCTCTCTCCCCTGGGGACAACGACGACGCGCGCTCTGACATTCGCCGCGCCAGCCCGCCCGCCCTCGGTGCCACCTGCCCGCGCCCTCCAGCCGCGCGCGCCCCCCCGGACGTCTCCCAGACTCGCCCCGCGCGCAGGACCCCCGACCCTCCCGAGCCCCTCTCGCCCCCTGCTGGCGCCTGGACCCCAGCCGCGGGGGCTGCACCGGCTCGCCTGCGCGCCCCTGCAGCGCCGCCCGAGTTGGAGCCAGGCCCCCACCGGCTTCTCCCCCAGAACCTAGTCTCCGAGTCTCCCCCGGCTCGGCGCAGGTGGGGTGGTCGCGAAACCGCGACTTCTTACCCGGGAGCTTGAGCGCCCTGGACAGCACGGTCGCCATGGCGGAGGCCCCAGTGCGTGTGCGCGCGCCCGCGGCCTGCCGGGAAGTGTAGTTCACCGGGGGGAGCGCGTGGCGGAGACCTGAGGAGGTGGGAGTCATGCGACGCCCACGTGCGCCATTCTGCCGGCTCTTCTCCCACCTACTCCCGCCAGTCGCTTCGTTGCTTGATAACCACCCCACAGGCTGGCCGTGGAATTTGAACGAGATGACAGATGTGAATAAAGGCGCCGGTTGTGAAATGTATGTGGGCTTTGGAGTGAAACTGGATTTGAAGCCTGCCTGCATCCCTTACTACCTGGGCCCTCCTGGGCACGTCACCGGGTATGACTAAGCTTTAGTTTCAGTTTTTACATGGAGACAATACTACCCACTTCACAAGCTTCCTGTGAAAATTATATAGTCGCTTTAAAACCCACAGAACTCACTGGGCATCTATTATAATAACTAAGTTGAGGTTCCTTGGTAAAGGTCGCCTTTCCTGGAACTCTAAACTTCACCTTTTGTTACCAATATCCTGCAGCTTCTTGCTGGAAGGTTCTAGGAGGCAAACTGATCTTCCCCACAGGGACCAAGAGACCAGCATTATAGTGCAGAAACACTGGAGATGTTACTCATTTTAGAAGCGGAAGGGATTGTGAGGACCACTTTCTCCCACACTCCTTGTTTTTTCTGAAGAGAAAATGGATTTAGAAAGGCGATGTGAATTTTAGTGTCAAATATCTCTCATTGGAGGCCACCTCATGCCCATGAGAAACTGTCCACTGAATACCCTGCAAGAGCTTCCAACCACCACTCCCACACCCTATTCTCACAAAAAAACTTCCACCGACGCTGGCAGAGCCTGGCCATCTGAGCTCAAACCCTGAACCACCACTTGCTGGCTGCCAGGTCTAGGGCTAGTTGTTAAATGTCTCTCTGTTTCAATCTCTCCTGAAAAATGGGGATCAAATCATTCCTAGTCCATAGATTGTGCTGATAATTAAATGGATACTTGGAAATGCTGCCTGACACCTAGTATATGTTTTTTTAAAGGTTAGCTTTTCTTTTCATTAATAATTTATTAGTGTTTTACAATTTAATAATTTATATTAATAGCAAACTTAATAATGATTTAATGGGTTAGTTGTTTATACAATGATTCTATCCCAGTCTTACAACACTTGAAATTCCTCCTGTTGCCACTTCTTTGGAGGTAGGATTAAACACCATATTTTATATCTATGTAGGTCATCATCTAGGAGAAACACTGCAAGTCACAGTACCATTAGTGTTTTGCCTGGTGTCAAATGGGCAGGTTACCACACATTATTGAGATATGAAGACAGAAAAATTACCTTTAAACGTGATAGGATATAGGAAATATCAATGAATCCAGTGGTTGAAATTAAATTTCTAGGTGAGGGTGCAGCTGGACTGGACTCAGGTTACACAGGACAGGAAGAAAAGAGAACATCTTTCCACTTTTCTGAGACAGGAGTATACTCCAAAAGGGTTCCTTTTTAAGGGATGGCAGTAAAATAAAATTATTTAAAGTCTGATTAAAACTTTGCTTCAAACTGTATAGTCCCCCAGAATGCCCATGTGCACATATACTTACAAATATGTATGAATGGACATATCCCAGAGAGGTGTCATCTCTAGCCCCTCAGGCTGCCATGCTTCATTATGGAATTTCCCCTCTCCCCATAATCACCCCAGTTTTTGCTGATGTTTATAATTTTCAGAGAGGATGCAGATGCTAGGAAACCCCTACCTCGCAGGTCCCTCCCTCCTAGACCCCGTGTATCTCTACTCTTTGTTTCCTTGTTCCCCCTGGAGACCTCTTTCATTCCTCAACTATTTTTTCCATTTTAACATTGCAGTGTTTTTAATTCAATTAAAAGTAAATACTCCAAGCAGTCACCAAATGAATCAAGATCCTTTCCTGCAAGTCCCTCTGCTGGCAGGTAAGTACCTTAGCTGTCCAAATACTTGCTGTGGAAAATGCACATGCCTGAGGATTCCTGGCTTGGCTTACCTCCCCTGCTCCTTCTCCAGGAAGCAAAGCCAGGGCGGCTGGCGAGAGCCAACGGGACATGGCCTTGCCTGCTGGTTTCTGTACTTGTCACAAAGAGAAGAAACCCTTCCTCTGGTCTGCAGTGGGAATATTGTCCCACACTCCCCAAGTCCCAAATGTAGAGGGAATTCAGATTTGCTGCTTATTACCTTGGTGATATCCCAAGGATGGCTCAAAATCTCTAAGTGTCCTATGTGGACTCTATCACGTCTGGTCATGTAATACCATTTCCTGGACCCAGTGGCTACTTCTGCTGATTCTGGCCCTCCTACTAGCTTTCCCGGCTTCTTGGAACCAGTACCATCATTTCCTTTCTTGGTACCACAGGGACTGCCAGACCTCATGGCTGGTTCTTCCTCCCTTCCAATAACATTTATTTCTTCCTGTATCTTTTACCAGCCAACGCCATTTCATCTTTCCATGCTCTTAAAATGGCAAAGGTACTTCATACATCCAAAATATGCAAAGGACTCAGAAAATTCAACAATGAAAAAAAAAATAAACAACCCATTTCAAAAATAGGCAAAGGAAATGAATGAATACTTCTCCAAAGAAACTACACAGCTGGCCAGCGGACATATGAAAAGATGTTCCTCTCTTATTGTTAGAGAACTGCAAACCAAAACAGCAGTAAGACAGCAACACTATTTACAGCAGCCAAAATATGGGGACAACCTAAATGCCCCCAAACAGATGAGGGGATGGAGAAGATGTGGTGTATATACACACAATGGAATGCTACTCAGTGATCAAAAAAGATAAATGCATGCCATTTGCAGCAACATGGAGCTAGAAGAGATAGTGCTAAGTGAAAGGTCACCCAAGCCCCTCATCCAGGCCCCCAGAGTGGCAAAAGGAAGCATATTTTCCGTATCAAGATGAGCTGCTGAGCTGGCTGTCAGGATATTACCCTAGATAGCCGTTCTGATAAGGATCAAAGACCTTAAACAAATGGGACCGCTGACCAAAAGGACCGCATGGCTTTCCACTACCTCCCCAGCCCAGACAGAGCGACAGAGCAGGATGTACAAAAGACCCCTAGTCTGTAAACTGGCAAGACTTCTCAGGCACCCGCTGGGCTGTGAACCTGGCCCAGGAGAGCAGTAAAGACTTCCCCTCTCTTACTTCTCTCTCCTTGTTTTATTCTATCCATAGGACCTTACACTAAGCAAAATAAGTCCGATAAGTATCGGATGGTTTCTCTTACATACAAAATGTAGAGAAATCAAACAAAGGATCAGGAAAAAGATTTGAGGCGGTCAAACCAGGGAAGGAAGAGCCCAAGGGACTATGGTGATGGATCGCTGGCTCTGTGGTGCTGGGAGAACTATGGGGACTATACCTGAGAAGAGAAATCAAATACTGGACAAATACTGCCCAAAATGAGCAATCATGTGAGAAAGTAAATGTTTGTTTTAATATGTAATAAGTGGCACACAAAAGCCCAAAGCATCGTAAAAATCAATTTAAAGTATAGATGACGTTTTCTGGAAAATGTTACTTGAATGCAAAATTAAAATGAAGTTCATTTAAAAATAACAAAAGTAAATAAAACAGCAGTGAGATATCATTGCTGAGAACAGCTGTTATCCAAAAGACAAGAACTAAATGTTGGAGGATATGGTGAGAAGGGCTCCCTTCTATACTGTGGGTGAGGGTGTAGATTGGTGCAGCTGTGATGGAAAACAGTGGGGAGACTCCTCCAAAACTTAGGAGTTCCATTAAATAAGTTATCCCACTTTTGGGTATTACCCCCAGAATACAAAAAACAAATTCAAAGATATCTGCATCTCCATGTTTAGCTTTAATTACTGGGCACTTATACCTGCAGAAATTGCTGCTTTGGAGCCTTGAAAACCTCAGTCACACTCAACCCTTGACCAGTTTCAAACAATAATCACCCTGTGGATCAAGGATAATGTGATTAAAGACTAATAGCAACGCTATTTACAATAATCAAGAGCTGGAAACAGCCTCAGGACCCATTCACTGACTGAAGAATGGGGCAAGAAGAGGTGTTATATTCGTACACATGGAACACAGTCCTGTAGAATTCATTCCTTTAACAAAAGATGAGGTTATGCATTTGCAACACCTTGGATGGCCGAGAGTGCATTATGCTTATGAGAGAGGCAGACTAAGACAAACACTGGATGACTCACTCACACACGTGGTATGAGGAGAAAACAAACATAAACTAAATTGTTTTTAAAGGGAACTTAGACTATGAGACCTATGAGTGGTTAGGACCAGAGGGAAGGAAGAAGGGGTGTGTCACCTCTAAAAGTCAATGTCTGGGCCCTCCCTAGTGGTGCTACAGGTTAAAGCTCAGCACTACTGAGCTTTAACTACCTGTAGCCACTGCAGCATGAATTCGACCCCCCAGCCAGGGGCGGTGACCCACATGGTGCAGCAGACCTCTCCTGGTCTGCCCACTGCTCCCTCAGCAGTGTGTTTCAGTTGATCTGCCTGCTCTGTCTCTGATGAATCCTCTCACCAACCCCACAGGTCTGGTCTGTGTCCTTGTTCTTGTATGCAAAAATAAATAAATCTTTTTAAAAAAATAATTAAAAGATAAAAGTCAATGTCTATCCTTCACCACGTCATTTCCCCCTTTTTTGGACCCTTTTGTTGAGTTCTTCTGGCAGAAATATGTGTCTAAGAAGAGCTGTGTGATTAAAGACCCAGCTCAACTCCACCCCAGGACAGCTCAGTCTGTCCTCGAGGTCCCTAACCTAGTTGATTCATGTGTCCCCAAAGCACATGTGGGAATACTAGGAATGGCCAGAGCTACCATTTACTGGGTATTTCCTATAGAAGCCTTGGAAACCTCAACTGATACTCTCCCCTTTACCGGTTTCAAACACCAATAAATAACCCCATGGATCTGGTGGAGGAAGTAACAGAAAGGAGGCCTCACAAAGAGTCTGGGCAGAAGGGATGCGCACAGCCATGGACCCAGCTATAGAAACCAAGATCCTTAGGTGCCTGTGCCTTGGTTACGAAGCATAAGATGAAAGCAGGGCGCAGAGTGCTGTAGGGGTGTCGATCACAGACCCAAAGGTGAAGGATACAGACCTGGAGACGGAGCCATTGTGGGACCTCCTGTCCCTGTCAGGTTCTACTCAAAGCCAACAAACCCAGGCTCACAAGGAGTGGGCCCCTCCCAAAGGGAAGCTGTCTGTATCAGGGCAGTCTCTGCAGCAGCCTGGGGCAGGGGTCTTCTGCCCTCCTGTGCCCACGCAGGTGCTTCTTTCACCCTCTCTCTCCCTCTGCAGGGCAGCAGCCTCCTGCCTGCCTATGACCTGCAACCATGCAAGCCTCTCCCAGCAAACCTGGCCTTTTCGGGGCTGCCCACTTGTGTCTATGCAAGTGTCTTTTACTCCTCTGTCATTTTCACTAATAAACCTGTTATTTAGATATAACTAATGTCTCTGTCTCATGGAGAAACTCACCTGGGAACTTGCCATGTGCCGCTGAAAGAGGGAGCTCTGGTGAAACCTTTCCCAGAGTAAACCCAAGGACCCCCCACTAACTCCAAAAAACGACATCAGATCAAGCACATTGTGACTAAAGATTCCAGGGGCCAAGGGAGTGAAGTCACAGGTCACATAACATTTCACCAAAAAGTCTGGTGGACACATTTCTTCTCCTGGGTCTCTGATTCTGGTCCCATCAGCCTGTCTTCCATCACAGTCGAAAGGATCAATCCCATATACCAACCACCACCACTTCAGATGCCAGTCCCAGATGCAGATTGTCACTTGGGCTTCCAACTCCCTGGCTTCAGATCAGAGGCTCCCACAAGCCCCCCGCCCCCCACCAAGTACCATCAATTTGCTAAAATTGCTCACAGAACCCAGAGAAACATTTTACTCACTAGATTATTAGTGTATTGCGAAAGGCTATTAGAACAGTCAGCTGGAAGAGACGCAGAGAACAAGGCTGGGGAAGGGGCTCAAAACTGCCATGTTCTTCCAGGTGGTCACGCTCCCCACATCATGAGTTCACCAACCAGGGGGCTCCCCAAAACCTTTGTTTTTGGTTTTGGCTTTTATGGAGGCGATTCACTTCTTGGCAATTGGTGATTAAGCACAATCTCAAGCCCCTGTACCTCCTCAGAGGTCAAGAGTAAGACTAAAAATTCCAATCCTCCAAACACAAAGTCAGTTGTCCTGCTAACCAGCCCCCTCTTGGTGACCCAGAAGAGTTCCAATGGTCACTTCACGAATATATCAGAAGTCATTTTTACATCACTCTTAGAAAATTCCAGGTTAGAAACTGTGTGCCAGAAACTGGGGTACAGACCAAGTATATATTTCTCATTATATCTCACAATATCAGTGTTCCATGTGCCATGTAGCTGATATTTGGTCAACATTTGTTCTCGTTGGTTGGGATTCCTAGCTGGCCAGGTGTTCTGATTGGTCTGAGTGTCTGTAGTTCTGGCTTGTTAATACATAAACTACACCCCTGGCTGAGTCTTTAGCTTTGCACTTCTAGCTCACTGGTAAATCCTAAACAGTACTCTTGAAGTCAGTAAATTAGGCTGTGAAACTGAAATAATAGAACACTTCATTTTTCTGCTTTCTTAGAGTATTGATATACACAGCTATGTAGTGTAATAATTTGATTATATACCTATATTAAAACTCCTACACACACACACACACAAAACTCCTGTACTAAGCATTGAGTTCCCAAAGAATGGAAATGAGATTTGATTTTATATTGCTTTTCAGCCCTACACAACACAGAGCACACGGCCCCAAGATGCCCATTGGATAAGTGTGAGTTCCTGAATGGATACCGATGAGAAAATATGCACAGAGTACTCTGGCTTTGACCCCAGTCATACGGTGGGCTCTCGCCTGCTTAGATGATCGCCCCATCCATAGTGTGGAAATAAACTCTCCCCTCCTTTTTGATCAGCCACGAGTAGCAGGCAAATGATCAGCACATGGGATCCACACTACGCAAATTCTTCCTGTGAGTCAGGTCTCCAGGTGTGAGTCAGGTGAATTCTTCCCTCCCTATCACTCAGACTTGAGGACAGTGGACATCTCTATGTACCTGAATATGTGAAAGTCATTTGACATTTCCAAGTCATGTGGGTTTCTTATTTTTATATATTCCATTCTCTATTCTTGGAAGTATAAAATCAATTTCTTAGCTTCTTCCTATTTGTCTATACACCTCTAATGTCTTATCATGTTTATATGTTGTCCACAGTATGAGTCAGTTCTGTAAATGGACATCTTGTACAGAGAACAAGATCATCTTTCCCTTTAAAAAAAGAAAAAAGAGGGCCCTCCCTGGTGGCGCAGCGGGTTAAAACACAGCGGGTTAAAACACAGTTAAAACTGAGAATCTAAAGCTGCTTCTGCATGAATTCGATCACGCCTGCCCCAGGGGTGATCCACATGGCACAGCAGACCTCTCCTGGCCTGCCTGCTGCTCCCCTCAGCAGCGTACTTCATCGATCTGCCTGTTCTGCTCCCCACTCTGTCTCTGGTGAATCCTCTTACCGCCCCTGCACGTCT
>NW_004567137.1:13212846-13224834 GCF_000260355.1 Condylura cristata
TTTTTTTTTTTTTTTTTTTAGTATTGTTTCCCTTCTAGGAGCTTGTTCTTAAATAGCTAAAGACTCTGGGAATCTTCTCCAAGAAACTATATACCAAGCTACTTATCCACTTGTCCATTTCACAACATCTCATTCATTTCTTACCATAAATATATGTATATTAATGGTATATTTCTTACCATAAATATTCTCCCTTTATAGGAATGTTTTATTTGACTATTCCTATGACCTTTATTCTTTCATCTGAGTAGTTACTTTTTATGCCCTTGGCCTCGTTTTAAAGACCAAAAGTGAGTTGCTTAGAAATGAGAATTTGCATAAAGGTAAGTATTACTTTCCTGACATAAATTGTCTCATTTTATTTCTGTTTCTGATTTATAAAAATCTGAGTTTTGTTCTTTATCTGCTAGATTTTGCATCAAATTGATCTTTTCCTCCACTCCCCCTGTCTTAAAAGCTTGCACTGGTCTAATTTTCTATGTTGGTATGGGCTTTTACATTTCCTCCATCATTTTTGGGGGGAAACACTTATTCTCAGATTTCCATGTGGAGGGGTTTCCACTAGAGAGTTTCCTGACTGGTGAGTTCAGAAGGATAGAAGGCTATCTTTAGCACCACTGCTTCCTCTTTGAGAATCACTCAGTCATACATTCTTTAAACGATTATTTCCATACATGCTTGGATGGGCCTCACTTTCTGGGTTCTAGTCTGGATACTGGGAAAGAAATCAAAGAGGTGAGCATCCTCACCTGTATGCTGTAAGTGTCTGTGAGAGCAGTGATGTCCAACAAGGGAAAGATGAATATATAATAAAGGATATTCAAATCAAACAATGTCCATGAGGGTGTCAAATGATGATGAATGTGATGAAGAAAAATAGAATAGGGAAGGGGAAATTGAAGTCCAACTTTAAATGGGGTGGTGCTGGGGGAGGATGGCCTGAGATGACAACTGAACAAGATGTGTGAACAGCACATGGAAAGCCTCAGAAGCCGGAGCAAGCCTGGCCTGATTGAAGACCAGCAAGATTGTTGTTGGGAAGTGAGGTGTTTTGTTTTGTTTAATATAATAGTTCATTTTTACATCATTTTGTGCCTTTTTCCATCTCAGTTGTAATTCCCATGGGCTTTCCATCACCAAATCACCCATGTGCCATCACCATAGTCCAGTGCACTTCTTCCCCCTCCCCCATTTTTGATCCCAGCCCCCCCATAAAACCACCCCTGTAAAATGTCTCTGGTATATAGTTGTTCATCATTATTATTATTTTCTTCCCCTGTCCTTTATACTCCTGCTATGAGTGAAACCACCTGGTATTTTTCTTTCCGGCCTATTCACTAAGCATGATCCCTGGGAAGGGAGTTTTTTAGGAAGAAATGAGTAAGAGATGGGACTAGATATGAACATAGCAGAAACAGGTTTTGTAGTCTTGGTAGCTGTAAGTAAGACTTTGACTTTTGATCCATGTTAAACAAGAAACCTTTGAAAACTTTTGACCATGGAACCATTGACCACACTTAGATTTCCAGAAGATCCCTTGGGGTCACATTGCTGTTCTGAAAATAGACTATAAACGTGATAGAGTTGGTGAATAGCTTTGTGGCTATCAATACTCCAGGCAAGACTTGACGGTGGCTAATATGAAGGTGGTGGTCATGGAGATGGGGAGAAGTGTTAAGATTCCTAATTTATTTTGAAGATTGATCCTGTAAGATTTGCTAAAAAACTGACTATGAGCTGTAAGAGAAAGCAGAATCCAGAAGACATTGAGACTCTTGACAAAAACAACTAGAAAAGGAGAGGCAGAGAAGCAGCAGGAAGGGGAAGACCAGGGTGTGACTTGGGATGTGTTCAACTAGACTTCCAGTTGGACATAGAAGGAGAAATGGTAAGTAGCCATTGGATAAAAGGGTTTTAAGGTTAGGGAGAAGTCCAGCTGTAGGTTCAAATGTGGGGATCATCAGCATGGAGCCACAGTTGAATGAAACCAGTAAAGGAGTGAGTGTCCTAGAGGACAGCAGGGGAGGGGCAGGAAGAGGAAGCCCTTCCACATTCTAGCAGACAGTGCAGGAAGAAGAAGGGCCAGCAGAGGAAACCAGAAGTTGGAGTCAGTGAACTCAAAGGACACCCTGGGGGAGCTGGTGTTCCTGAAGCCAAGAGAAAAAAGTGTTTGGCACAGATCATAATCAGCTGTTTTAAATGCTACAGGAAGGTCAAGGGAGACAAAAGCAGGAGTGACCTGCCGCCCTTCATCTATTTCGGTCTAGTCTGTTGTGTCGTTAGGGACCTGTGGCAGTCTAGCTTTGCCAGGCTGGGAAAGGTGCCCTCAGTCAAAGAATATGAAGGCCTTTTGGGGTACGCATCTAAATCATGTCATTGAAATCACTTTCTTTCAGTAGTAAAGATCATGTTTATATCTCCATCTGCCCATTTCTTTGGTCTAGTATTGATTCAAGAAGAGCTATGTAGAATAGATGAGTATTAACATTTTAAACACGCTCAACAATCATAAATATTCCTTTAGTTAGTTTGGTTTGGTTTGCTTGTTTGTTTTTCGTCTATTTACAATCATAAACATTCTTTCTGTGTATCTCTGCATAATAGATGTGAAGATTTGTTCTCCTACAGAGTAGATTTTCCAGATGATCATATGTTTGCTTCTCCTGCCCTGCCTTTGGGAGTCTCCCCAAAGCTAATTTATTCTTCTCTAATCCAGCCTCTAACACCTCTCATGGAAGTTACAGAAACCCCAATGTGGAGACAGAGACCCCAACACAGCCATGTACTGATTCTTCTCCCAGAAAGCAGATGGGAGCACAGAGAACTCCTAATCATCATTCTTACCTAAGGAACTGTAATTTCCATTTCTTCCCAGAAGCCAGGCTGTACAACAGACACAAGAGAAGTGATGGTGAATGTTTTTACAGCCTCACCCTTCATAACCCCCTTTATAGGTAAACTGTGCTTCTATGTTTTCATGTTTCTAAGGGAATGAGAATAGTCGTGCCTCCTGGGGACCCATATGAAGTAGAGGGTATGAGAGATATCTCTGTGAAGCTACAGTATGTGCTCTGAACAAAGTAACAGATGGCATAAGGACAATCCCAATCCTTGGGAAACTCACCAGTTTGTTAGGGGGAAATAATGCCCTGAAAGATTTCTGAAGATACAGGCTTTGTGGACTCCACCCCTTACTCCAGTCACTGAAACTACAACTCCCAGCAATACCAAAGGAAGGACTGCAAGGAACCAAGGGCGGGCCTAAGCAGCCATCTTGGGACTTTTGAGATATATATATGAGGGAGACATGTTGAGCTGAGGCTCTCTCTCTCCCTTGGCCTCGTGGCTGGTGGCCGGTAGCTTGACTCTTGTTCAGCTTTCAGTGTGCTATTGGGGTTCCAGGTCAGTGGAACTGGTAGGATGTTCTAGTTAACTTGTGTGTGTCTCTCTCTCTTTTTCTCTCTCTTTCCTTGGGTGGTTCCTTTTCTTTCCTGTTGTAAATAAACCCATTATTGACCTTTTTGTATATGCCTGCAGTACAATTGAATCTTAAGTGTGCAGGTGCCACAGACAGGCAACCCAGTTCACATTGGGGTGCCTTGTAACAAGTTCACACCTGCAGACACTCCACTGCAAGGGGTGGACACCTCCTCTGTCTCATGTGTGCCAGACAGACACACCCAGTCTGGGAGCAAGACCACTGGAAGTTATAAGAAAGACGTTGGAGCTCCAGGAGAATTCTCCAATGGCCTCTGGCCCTTGTGTCTGAGATTTCTCTCCAAGATCAAAAGCTTCAAGGTATAGTCAAGCTGAAAAGGGCATTTGCCCTAATTTTGGAAGACTTAAAAATAGAACCAAGGAGGATTTCTTACAAAGATAAAGTGGAATGAAGCAACTCTGATATGAATAGATATACATCTTTTTCATTCTTTCTTCTACCTGGGAGTTAAAGACCTTGCATTTGTCGCTGTTTACCTGAGCAATAGCTTGAAAGTGGGATCCTTAGATTTGCATGAAACCATTTTCCTTATTACCATCAAATATACTTTATTGTCCTCCTCCCCACACACATATACATGGAGGTAAGATTTATTCTTCTATTCAGAAAACTGTACATGAAATTACTTTTTCATCCCTGTGAAAAACATTTATTTTTATGTTTCTTTTTATACCTTGACCTTAAAGTCGTGAAATTCTATTGTCTTATTCTAGAGATTTTTATTCCAGGTTAAAAAAAAAAAAAAAAAGGATCTCTGAAAAATCTTATCTCCATCAACTGGGAATTGCTTCTGGGATACCCAGTGGTTAATCTCTGTCCTGATAGTATCAGCTGCTGGGCTCATGTTCTGTAGCAAATATACAATGTTAGATGATAAAGCTGTTCCCTGGGGTCACATCGAATTCTCCCCTTCAAAGTAGGGGAAAATCCCCCCCCACCACCACCACCTCAATCCCACATGGCAAATCTTGCCTGAAACACTGAGGAAGGATTCTTCAGAAATAATATTTAGGGCCCTTCTAGGTGGTACAATGGTTTAGGACACACATAGTGCTGCAAGCTGGCTGCAGCCACTTCAGTGCCCGGGAGGTGACCCACATGGCGCAGCAGACCTCTCCTGTCTCACCTGCCCGCTGCTCCCCTCAGCAGTGTACTTTGTCGATCTGCCTGTTCTACCCCCCATTCTGACTCTGGTGAATCCTCTCATCACCCCTGCACCTCTGACCTATACCCCAGTTCTGTATGCATAAATAAATACATCTTTAAAATAAAAAAATATAAAATTTAATCACTGCCTCTTTTCTATTAAAAAGAAAAAACTTCCTTTAACCCCTTCTGTTACAGGGCATGGAGAGAGGGGCACCCCAAACCTGCCTAAATAAGTTCTGCAATCCGCTGCATCAAGACAAAACATGTAAGACTTTAATGAAAAGGAACTTTAATACAGTGAGTATACAACACAGAAGACAAAGAATATATTTTCTAAATCAAACACCTGAAGTTACCCATCCCCTCGTGGGTAAAAGTCCACCCAAAAGGGATTGGCCAAAGCAAGGCATGAAGGCCACCACAAGCCTAAAGCATCGGGGTCAGAAATGGCCAGACAAGTCTTGGAAGAAAATGTAACAGGGTGGTCCCTAGGAAAAGGGGAAGTTGCAGGTTCCCTGCCCCACCTAGGAGGAGCTGAACAGAGAAAAAGGAGAGAAGAGAAGGAATCAAGGGAGAAGAAGAGAAGGACGCAGGATGGAGAGCCAGAAGGAGACCTGAGGAAGCCACATGGAGCAGCAAGCATGTGATGAAGAAACCGGGCTTGTTTCCTGACCCTGGACTGGTTAAGGCAGATGTGGGTGAGATACCTGTAGGGAGGTGACTATGGGAGTGTTTATATTGATTTTGATTTTGCTCTTTTTTTCCCAGATTTGTCTGGCCATTTCTGACCTTTTTCCATGGGTCCCTGCCAAAAGGTGCTTTAGTCTTGTGGCAGGCTTTCAGGCCTTGCTTTGGGCCAATCCCTTTTGGGTTGACTTTTGCCCACAAGGGAATGGGTAATTTCAGGTGTTTGATTTAGAAGTTATATTCTTTGTGTTCCATATTGTATATTCACTGTAGTAAAGTCCCTTTTCATTAAAGTTTTATATGTTTTGTCTTGACGCGGCGGATGGCAGAACCCACTTAGAGCAGGCAGGTTTGGGGGCTTCAGGGGTGCCCCTCTCCCCCTGTTCTGTAACAGATTTTGCCCTGTAACAAAAAGAGCACAATCAAAATCACAGTCATCCTCCCCACATCTTTTAACCAGTCCAGGGCCAAGAAACAAGCACTGTGTCTTCATCACAAGCTTGTTGCTCCCTGTGGCTTCCTCAGGTCTCCTTCTGGCTCTCCATCCTGCCTCCTTCCTCCTCAGATTCCTTCTCTTCTCCCTTTTTCTCTTCTGCGCTCCATTCTCCTTCTGGGTGGGGCAGGGAACCTGGAATTTCCCCTTTTCCTAGGGACCCCCCTGTTATACTTCCTTTCCCTTAACTTCATGAAGTTTTGTCTTCTAATGCAAAAGATTTTCCTTTGATATTTTCTCTGTCAGCAATCAGCCTTACATTCCTTAGAAGGTTTTTATGGAGTTAATTTATCTTTCCTCTCAGAATTTTTTGTTTCTGAATACACAGGCTTATGTTTTTAAAAATCTTTGGTATATACTTTAAAAAAATTCCTTTTCTTCTAGTAGAAGCCTAAAGACTAAGAATGGCCTGTTTTTAGACAAAAGGAATATACCCAGAGCTACTTGGACCTTGCCATGATAAAACTCACTCTTGCTTCCTGCTCTTTCTGTGCTGACCTCAAATACTGAGACTTTGTTCTCATTTCTAAGAATGAAACTCCTTTCTCCTTTTACTAGGTCAGCCCTCAAGAAGAGGAAAAACCTTATCTTTCTTTTACCTTGATTTTTATCTTACATCTTTTTCCTTTTATCAGAGAAATTGTCCACTCTGTTTTCTTCTACTTCCCAGTTTTAGAGATCAGAGATGCAAGAGTACTTGCTTCTGTTAGGAATATATTACTTTCCACACCTTTGTCTTGCATATGGATTTGTTCTCCCTTTTCATGATTGGGCAAAAGAGAAACAACTGGTGATATAGCAATGAAGGACTGTCTCTTTTTCTATCCCACCAGCTAAGTTCTACCATTTCCTCTATTTATTCTCTAGGCTTAACAAACTTTGTTTTCCACATTCCTAGGAAAAAGCACACCACTTGGAAAATAACATCTGAATCACTGATGACGAGGTGATAGCGAAAGCAAGATGGCGTCAGCCAGAACCTCCAGATGCCAGACCCTATGCTGGAAGGATGAACGTGCTGGTCCTTGCCCATCCCCCTTGCTATTCAATTGTAACTGGACAAGCTGTAAACCTGCCCTCTGCCAAGAGCAGGACTGTGGACTTTCAGACTCCAGTCCACTGCCCTCTTCAGTTTGTTGACAAATGAAATTACTTTCCTTCCCCTCAAACTCTGTTTCCTTTATTGGCTGAGGGACATCACTTGCAATTTGCTATTTCTAGGACCCGTAACCAGGTACTACTTACAGATACTCAGATGATTTTTGTAATGCTTTCATTCTAACAAATGAAAGAAGGTATGATTCAGTGTTAGCTTTTTGTGTGTACTTTTTAATAGAATGAAAACAGGATCTATTAATATGGGTACAAAATGAATGTCACTACTTAACATAAGGACATAGCTCCAAGTGTACTAATGAGTACATGTCCGTTGTAAGTTTCAGGAATATACACATAATGACTCCATTTATTTTGTACTGAATATTTGTGTCCCCCCAAATTCATGTTAAAAATTAAAAACTGATTCTCCAGGATGACAGTTTCAGGGGTAGGGTGGTTTGGGAGGTGATTACCTAATGACTGTGGAGCCCTCATAAATGGAATTAGTGCCTTTATAAAAGCGCCCTCAGAGAGCAACCCAGCCCTTTGATAGATGAGGATGCAGCAAAAAGATGATCCAGGAAAATAGAGGCTCATTTAAAAATCTGTTAACACCTTGATAGTATACTTCCTGGTATCCAAATCTCTGAGCAAGAAATTTCTGTTGCTTATAAACAAACCATCTCTGGCTGGCTCTATTTCTTGTTAAATTCTATCTGAATGGCCCTCCCTGGTGGCACAACCTATTAGGATGCAGCACTGCAAGCTGGCTGCAGCCATCTCAGTGCTCACCTCCCTGGCCCGGGAGGTGACCCACATGGCGCGGCAGACCTCTCCCGACTCATCCTCTGCTCCCCTCAGCAGTGTACTTCATAGATCTGCCATTCTGCTCCCCACTCTTGTCTCTGGTGAATCCTCTCATCACCCCTGCACCTCTGGCCTATACCCCAGTTCTGTGTGCATAAATAAATGAATCTTTAAAAAATAACTCCATCTAAATGGACTACAACAGGAAAGTTAAATACAGAACTATAAAGAGTGGTTATCTCTGGGAGGTAACTTGTGTTTTGTCCATGAAAGGAGAATACGGTCACAGGAGAACTTTAACTCTGACTCCATCTTATTGATGCTATTGGGTCATAAATATAAGTTTCTTGTGGAACATTTTAAGAAACCACAGGCCAAAAATAAACAAAAAAGAAAATATACTAAGGACATACAGTAAATGGTAAAGTGCATCAAATTGCTTTCCTAGTGTCTATTTAAATTTTACTAATGTCAATTACCTTTTATAGTGTTATAATTTTATAATGCTTTTATGTATCTCACCTGCTTATTTTATGTTGGTGGTATGGAACATTAACTGCCTTTAGACAGATAAGAGATCCAAAATGAAGTTATAAAGGTTAGCCTTACAAAACTAAGAGGTAATTACCTTTGGCTCTCCTGGAAATGGGATCTCAAACCCATCAAGCAGGAATCTCCTGATTAGCACTAGTTAATCATCTTCCTGTGAGATCTCTGTCAGCCCTTAAAGGAAAGCAACCTTGCAATAACCTACTCATTTTTTGCCTAGTACAATGTCCTTGTTCTTGATCTACCTATAAATGCTTTTCACTTTGTACAGGTGTTTTAGAGCTCCTTCCTACCTGCAAGCCTGGACACTGCCTGATTCATGAGTAATTGAATAAAGTCAACCAGTTCTTTAAAATTGACTGTTGAATTTTTGTTGTTAGATGATTGTAACTTTCCTCTGAAGCAGGATGAGTGATGATCTATAATATGGCTTCCCTTGCATGCAGTAGACTGGGAATCTCTCCTAAGGAGACACACCGTACATATTTACTCATGGGAGAATTTCAGTTTTTATATTAGAACATGTATCCAGAGTACTTTATTCCCCTAGCATTTGTCATTTTTTAGAAGATTTATTTATGCATAAAAGAACCTGGGTGTGAGGGCAGTGAGAGGATTCCCCAGAGACAGAGTGGGGAGCAGGACAGGCAGATCTACTGAAATACACTGCTGAGGAGAGCAGTGGGTGAGACAGGAGAGGTCTCCTGTGCCTTGAGGGTTAGCTCCCTGGCTGGGGGAGGGGAGATGAAACTCTTGCTGCTGTGGCTGGCAATAGCTTGATAGCACTGAGACTTTAACCCTTGCACCACCAGGGATGTCCACATTCATCATTCTGTGTGCAATCTCATTAGCCTGTTGTTCCCAGTTTTTGGTGTCTATTGTTAGTGAGAAGACTGAGGGTCACCTCAGGACCCCCAAACTTGCATGCTCTAATGAGATCTGCCATCTGCCATATACATACAAAGCATACTCTTGGTGCAAAAGACCTTTAAGAGAAAAAAAATAACAGAAGTAGTGTAAAGAGAAAAGAGAAAAAAATATAGTTTCTCAGTGAAATGCCAAAGTTACCCCTCCCCTCAAGGGTAAATGCCCAGCCAAGTCTAAGGCACTTTCTGGTGGGGACCCATAAGAAGGGGACAGAAGGAGCCAGGCACATCCACGACAAAAGGAAAAACGCAGAGTCCGTGCTTTGGAGAAGAAGCAGAAGACTAGAAAACTGGCTGGAAGGAAATTCCTTTTGATCGAACCTTCAGTAATCTGAATTTTTTTAATGAATATTTTATTCCAAAAAGATGAAATGTAAAGTTTTCCTCTTGCCCCCTCCCAGAAATTTTGGTTGAGGGCCAAGGCATCTGCTCCTTAAGAGGCTCCCCCAGTGATACAGGAGCCTCAAGGGTAACACTGAGGTCTCCTGAAAGAGGACTCCCCAAGCAATGTGGGTGGAGGGAGCGCAGGCTGACATCCAGACTTTGACGCCTATAGAACGAAGAAAGTATCATTGAGCTCTCAACAAGATGAACTGGAAGGGGAATTTTCCAAAATAAACAACCTCCCACCCCTGTAGGTATAATTAGGAAGTGGGTGTTTTTAGCATTCTAACTGCAGCCTCAGGAGACACTGTGCCACCGGAACAGCTGGGTTACCACAGAGCAATAGTCCTGTCAGTCAGTTCTTCTCTTCAGATTACTCGTTTTCTCCAAAAGAGCGATGTGAGTTTTAACTGCTGACCAGCGATGCCAGGGAAACTTCCTGCCTGGCCAAAGGGCTGTGAGCAGGGCCAAGAGGGGTGTCAGCCTCTGAGCTGGGGCTGACGCTGCACACCGCGCGTTTTGGGGGAAAAGGTTACTTTCCCAAGTGTGGATTTAGACTGTGCCCTGGCTAAAAATGCATAGTCACTGGGTGATGGGGGCTATTATCTGAGGCAAAGAAGAGGGCAGGAGAGACAGACACATCTGTGCCCGGCCCCCGGGAAGGCCACACAGGTCACTGGCTACATGTTGTTTATTTAAGGTTCTTCGTTCTTCCTGGTGGTCAGATCGACATCTCACACCATCTCACCAGCAAACTCCTACTAGTTGTACCTCCAAGTCTATCTAGAACCAAACAGTCCTCACATCTCCACAGTCCTGTCCACAAGTACCTTTCTGAGCAATAAACATCTCTCACCTGCATGGCCTCAATGGCCTGCCCAGTGTCTCCTTGCTTTGCCCTGGCCTCTGCCATCTCTGCTCAACCACACAGCATCAAGAGAGGTGATTTTAGACCTTCCCAGGGCTTCCTGTGTCACTCAGAATGAAGCTGAAGTTCGCGTGATGAATGACCTACCACATCCTACGGGGTCCTCCCAACACCACCCCCCTCTGTATGAGTCAGGACTCTAGAGAGACAAAATATATATGCAGGTATAAACACATATGTGTATGTGTATACACGGTTATGTAAATTTATATACAAATGTACTTATCTTTTTAACATATATATATATATATATATAAAACATCGTTCTTCGTTTTGTACATTTTCCCATCTCAGTTGTAATCCCCATGGACTTCCCACCACCAATTCACCCATGTGCCATCACCATAGTCCCGTGCTCTCTTACCACCCCAGTTTTGATACTATTCCATTCCCTTCCCCTCCCCTTTAGAATGTCTCTGGTTTATAGTTGTTAGTTGATAACAACTGTATACAAATGCATTTAAAAGAATGGGTTCATGTGATTATGGAAGCTGTCTTATCATTTATTGTCTGCAAGCAGAGACCAGGAGAACTGTGTTTCAGCTCATAGTCAGAGACCTCCGCTTCTCCTTTATCTGCCCTCCCTTCACCCCCACCCCCACTTTGCTTTTCTTTGCTTACTCTCCATGAGTGAGATAAACCCACCCACCTTGGGGAGGGTGATCTGTTTTACTCTGTGTGCTAATTCACAGGTCATTCCCATACAGAAACACCCTCTCAGGCACCCAGAATAATGCTCAGCCAACTATCGGATTGCCTTAGGGCCTGATCAAGTTGACAGTCATAAAATTAATCATCACCCCATTCCAAGTCCTTTTCCTTCAGTCTTCATTTAAGATTCATGTACGAAGCTTTTGTGTATCAGACACTGTTCTAAGGACTTTAAAATCATTCATCTTCATAACAAGCCTATGATCATTAGCCCTAATTCACAAGTGAGAACTCGGAGGCAGAGAGACTTGCCCCAGTTCACCCAACATGTAAGCCATAGGGCTGACTCCACAATGCATTTGCTCCTTTGACCATGCTGAGTGTTAAGTTCCACTTCACTGTACCAGGTCGGAAACTAGAGGAGGTGATGAGATCTGTTAGCAAGAGCAGGCTCTGAGCCCATGCCTTTATCGCAACTATTATCTTCTCCCCTCCTCAGCTGTACCTCACTTTCGCCAATATGTCAGGACTCCCCCATCTCAGGACTTCCTCACATGCCTTTCCCACTTCTCTGCTAACCATGTTCCCGATGAAGTCCCCATTTCTTCATCTGTTTAAACATCACTCCCGCCATCGAAAGTAGCTCCCAGGGACACACTTCTGCCTTAGCACCCACCAGTGTCTTCACTCTGTCACCATTTGCTAGACTCCAAGAAATGGTTTTATCCTTAAAAACATTACATAGGGGGCCCTCCCCATTGGCGCAGCGGGTTAAAGCACTGCACTAAGAAGCGTAAGGCCACTTCCGCATGAGTTC
>NW_004567137.1:13226436-13229705 GCF_000260355.1 Condylura cristata
TATATAAAATAGGAAATATATAAAATAATTAAATGGTTACTTATTTTATAGCAGCAAATATTTACTTGCCAGAAAAAGAAATCTTCCTACATGTAGTTAATAAGTCACTCTGTTACTATACAACTAGAGGTCTCCATGATCACCACTATTGATTTCCACTGCCTGATTTCAGTGCAAGGTCCCCTTGAGCAAGATCTCACCCAGCAGGAGACCCCTCGGTGTGGTTCCCAGCTCTCTGTGCAAATTAGGTTAACAGTCCAGATGACAATGCCATCCAGGGGTTACACAAGCAGAAAGAATCCTCACACAGGTAAGATATCTGAACACAAAACTGGTGTGTGAGTTCAGAAAGAAGGACCACACGGAGTCCTGGAGACAGTCAAAGTTGTATTTGTAGTGAAAGCAAAATTTGCAGCATTGGGTGAGAGGGGCAAGAAGTCCTGAAGGCGGAAGTAGGATCACAGGGGCAGGAACTCATAGAGGGTACTTGAGAGCCGTGCTGGACTGGGGTGGGATTTAGATCTGTCAAGATCAGGGGGGCAGCATTCAAGAAAGGTGTTATGGTTACTGACACAGAAGTCATTTTTGGAGATGTTGGCTTTGGAGGGTGAGGTCCTTGGGTTCACTCTGGGGAAATTTCCCCAGGAGGCTCCCCTTTTAGAGACAGTGGCAAGTTTCCCATGAGGCAGAGATGTTATCCAGAAGGCCAAGTTTATTATGAAAAGGGAGGGAAGGAAAAGGACACTTGTATAGACACAAGTGGGCAGAAAGAGCTGCCCCCAAACAGGACAGGTTGCTAAAGGAAAGCCCTCTTGGCCACAGGCGGGCGACCCTGGGAAGCGGGCCACTCTGTTGAGGGGGTCAGCAAAGAGACCTGTGCCCCAGCATGGTACAGGTCACAGGCAGGCAGGAGGCTGCTGCCCTGCGGAGGGAAAAGGCTGGTGAAAAGAAGTTCCTGCATAGTCACAGGTGGGCAGAAAGACTGCTGCCCCTGCCAGAGCAGAGATTGGAAGGGGCTCATTCCCTCATGGGATTGTTAACTCCTGTTAAAGGAATTCTCTTTAGGGTTGGCCCTAGGGATTCTTTCTCTATTGCTTCAACTAGGTCAACTGGGAATGACCAGTGATTCTTTTAGTGTCCCCCCCATCATCTCCATGTCCCATCGCCAGTCTGTGCCTCAGTAGTCTTTACTTGTCTATATAGCTTGTTAATGGCTGTTAATTATTTTTACCCCTATCTCCAGATTCTGGCCTTGGGATGCCTCCTTTCCAACTTTTCTATTCTTTTTTTTTTTCTAAAAAAATATATATTTGTTTATGCATACAAGATCTGGGGTGCAGGCTAGAGGTGCAGTGAGTGAAAAGATTCATCAGAGACAGAGAGGGGAGCAGAGCAGGCAGATCAACAAAGTACACTGCTGAGGGGAGCAGCAGTGAGACAGGAGAGGTCTGCTGTGCCATGTGGTCACCTCCCTGGCCAGGGATCAAACTCATGCTGCAGTGGCTGCGGGCAGCTTCATAGTGCTGAGATGTACCACCCCCCACCTCCCCCCCCCCCCCCCCCAGTGTTTGCCCCTCCAACTCTCCTAGTCTTATCCTCCATCAAACCACCAACGTGAAGTCAAATCTGACCAAGCCTCATGCTGGTTTTGGGCCTTTGGAAAAAAACTTAGTATTTTGGATCTCTAATTGCATCGTTATAAAATGGTTATAAAATAGTTTTGTTTAGTGGCATGTGGCTCAGTGGGAGATTAATGCAGAACATGTGATCACGGTAGATGGGAGGGAAGTATGGGAAATTGTTAAGATGTTCTTCAGTCACGCAGATGAGAGGTAATGAGGGCAAGGGATAATGCCCAAGCAGAGTATCTTGGAATTATGCCAGTGGGGTGGCTACACAGACCCTAGGCAACAGGGTACCTGCAGCCTAAGATTCTGAGAACACAATGTAAAGTGTTCTGGGAATGTTGCCGGCCCCTTGAGGCCCCCCCATGCCCTCCCAAAACCACCCGCAGCCTGTGTTCTAGCAGACAGAGAGCAAAGCCTTCTGCCAGACTTGAAGGCTGTGAAGCAGCAATGTCAAAGCCATGAGGAGCCAAATAAAGATTTTGCCCGCACAGCGGCCCTTCAGACCCGCAGCCCTGAAACCGCAGGCTTTGCCCCCTGTGTTTGACGGCATCAGCAGACCTTAGGGCAAAGTGGCTTAGGCCCCAAACCACAGAATAATTCCATTTCTGACATCAGTGCCTCATTGCTCTAGGCTATGTTACAGGGTGGTCCCCAGGAAAAGGGGAAGTTCCAGGTTCCCTGCCCCACTCAGGAGGAGGGTGGAGCTAAGCAGAGAAGAGAAGGAAGCAGGATGGAGAGCCTAAAGGTGACCAGAGGAAGCCACATGGTGCAGAGAGTCATGTGAAGAAGCTGCATTTGATTCTTGGCCCTGGACTGGCTGAAACAGATGTGGGTGAGAGACCTGTGGGGAAGTTGACTATAGCAGTGTTTTATCTTGATGCTGATTTTGCTCTTTTCCTCCCAGATTCATCTGGCCATGTCTGACCCTTTTCTATGGGTCCTGGCCAGAAGGTGCTTTAGGCTTGTGGCGGGCCTTCAGGCCTCGCTTGGGGCCAATCCCTTTTGGGTGGACTTTTATCCACGAGGGGATGGGTAACTTTGGGTGTTTGATTTAGAAACTATATTCTTTGTATTTTCTGTATTGCACACTCATTGTATTAAAGTTCCTTTCCATGAAAGCTCTTGTCTTGTCTTGATGTGGCGGATGGCAGAAACTATTTAGAGCAGGCAGGTTTGGGGATTCAGAGGTGCCCCTCTCTCCTTGCCCTGTAACAGCTATATGAGCTAAATGCAAACCTGTCTTGTTGGCACAGTTCCCACAGAATGAACTATCAGACAGCTTCCCCAGGCTTCAAGCCTCACTGCCATTATCTGGTCGCGTCCCTGTTTAACTACAGCTCAAACTTTTGCTCCAGCCTACAGAGCCTTAGAATGGAGGCCCACGAGAGAACAGACAGATGCAGCTGGGGGCTCTGAAGCTTGGTGCCCAGGTACCCCATCCCATACCTAGAGCGGACCAGTGGTGGATAGAAGGGGGTAGGGGTTAGTAGGAAATTCTCCACCGCAGCTTAGATCTAACGCTTGGGAGAATCAGCTTCCAACCACCTCGAGCCAGATGGCCAGACTCGGCAAGGTCAGGGGGCGGCGGAGCAGGAGTGTCCCGGAGGGTGGCCTGGAGGCGCCGGAGCACAGGCCTGCCTC
>NW_004567137.1:13229863-13230768 GCF_000260355.1 Condylura cristata
GGCTGCCCGCTGCCCCTGCCACCCCGCGCCCGCCGGTGGGACCGGAGCCCCGCGCCAGCGTCATGTTGGGCGTAATCAGGAACTCGCTGTTCGGCAGCGTAGAGACGTGGCCCTGGCAGGTCCTGAGCACAGGGGGCAAGGTAGGCCGCAGCCCGTCTGGGCCCAGAAAGGGGGTGGGCCCCACCCAACCTGACCGGGTGGAGCCGGGCGCGGAGGCGCAGGAGCGAACTTGCCCGAAAATGCTTTGGCTCCCACGGGGCTGCCCTCCAGTGCCCGGGGAGGGGCGCCGGAGGCGGGGACTCAGGCCGAGGAGGTCTGTGGCTCAGGCCTGTGGCCTGCGAAGGGGTCCGGTGCAGAAGCAGGGACAGAGGCCGGTGCATGTGAGGGGCGACCCCCAGCTTAGCGAGATGGTCGCCCCTGCTGGATGCATGCGTTCATTAGTCGTTCCAGACACTTGTTTGCTGAGAGACCTTAAGTTGAAGCTAGGAATGAATAAGTGCTTGTCCTTAAGAAACTCAGAACTCTGCGAGCCAAGCGCTGAGTGTAAAAGGAGATCTGTGCCCCGTGGGAGTGAATGTGCCAGATACGGAGCATGGAGGAGAGCTCCCTTCTGCCAGGGAGTCATGAGGGCGTCCTTCCTTGAGGTAGTGTCCTGGGCCCGCAGGGGTGCTGGAAAGAACTGTGCAGGCGCTCAGGGCTGTAAAATGACTCGTTGGCTCCTGCAGCAGGTATCCTAAGTGTCCAGAATGCAGTGAGGAAGTCTCCATCGCTAAACCCTCCCAAAGTAACATCACCAGCACCGGCAAATGTGACCATCCTCCTGAAAACAAGATTATAAAAATCTTTGCAGACAGATGCTTCCAACACTTGGTGATTGCTCAGCTCCCAGCTCACTGCCTTATTTT
>NW_004567137.1:13231233-13232382 GCF_000260355.1 Condylura cristata
CAAAACTGCCTCATTTGTTAAAGGACTGTGTTGTGTGAAGGTCCAGTTCTGGTACCACAAGCATGGATCACACAAAGGCTCCCAATTCATCTCCTCCAGTGACTCTAGCAAGTTACTTCATCTGTCTGCATCTCTGTCTTCGCTGTACACAGAAAACAGGTTCACCTGATGGAGGGGGGGACATAATGAAATGCCTAGGAGCAACCAGGGCTAATGGAAATGAATGAGACTTTTAAACAATTAGGCAAGGTGGGGACTGAGGGAAATCCGAGCTCAGGTCTGACAGCTAGTGCCATGTGATTGCTACAGAATGTGGGCCTCAGTTTCCCTCCACCAATAAAAGGACAGTTTCAGGAAAAGGAAAGTGGTTTAATTTGTTGACAAATGAGGTCAGTAAACTCCTGTGTGAGAGAACACTGTCCTGCTCTTTGGCAGGGTGCAAGCTTATTTATACAAAGGAGTAAGACAAAAGAGAGATGGGAAAGGGTCTAGCAAAGGAAGGGGGGGAAGGGCTTGCACAGAGAAAGTGGGGCCAGTTTGCTTTGTTAACAACTGCTGTTTAACTCTCTTTTCCTTGAAAAGCAAGAAGAGAAACATGTTAAACAAAGGGGGAGTTGCAAGAGATAGGAGGAAGATAAACGTGTTAATGTTTATCTGAGAGACCTGTCATTTGTAACTGCATCATGATGCTATAAATCAGTATTGCCAGATTTTTAAGGAAACCCAGAAATCTTCATGTGAAATCTACAGCTTACAATCCATTCATTCAACAAACACCTATTTGTTAGCACCAGCCTCACACCAGCCACCCTTCTAGGCAATGGGATAAAGCGGAGTACAAAACTGGCCCCCAAAACCCCCTGGAGTAAACTCTCATGGAGTTTACATTTTAGTGGTTAATGCACAGATGATATCGGGGACCGGCCCTGATCACACATTGTTGGGGGGCAAAACAGGCAGGGTCTCAGGTGGGAGCGGCATCAGTGAGCAGGGATTCCTTAAAATATAGGGGGGAGGGTCCTCCCTGGTGGCGCAGCGGGTTAAAGCACAGCACTGAGAATCTAAAGCCGCTTCTGCATGAGTTCGATCCCCGCCTGCCCTGGAGGTGCCCACATGGGGGGAGGGTCCTCCCTGGTGGTGCAGCTGGTT
>NW_004567137.1:13232988-13257129 GCF_000260355.1 Condylura cristata
TCTTTAGAAACTGAATAGAAGGCTTATGTGAGATAGTAGAGAGATGAGATTTGGGTTCTCTCAGGGCAGTAAAAGAATTCTGATTATTTAACTTGTTCTAGTACTACCTTGTCTTACAATATTGATTTTGTTATAATTGTTTTTATTAATTAGCCAGTGGTAATATTTTTTATGTCAAGAGGACTTTCCCGTCTGGGGGCAGGGCTTGCTCGCCTGAGCCAGGCAGCACCTATGAGGCTAAGACAGTCCAGAAGAAAACTGATGGTTGCTTGGAATATTTTGGATGATTATACAAAAAAGGGGGGGTCATTATATGAGCTAGCGTGGAAATTATGATTTTTCAGAGCATTTCCCCTCCATCCGGACCGTGTCTGACAACAGAAGTTGCATAGCTTGTGTCAAGATACCTCTAATACGTTGCATATCAGCCAGTTTGTCAACTCAGCTGGATGATCTCGGAGGGTCCTTCGTGATGGTTGACAGCAAACAGAAATCAGCCAAATCAATAAAATGGGTTTATTGGTGAACAACAGCAACAGGACAGTTTGGAAAGTACATTCTGGCAGCAACACACACATGAATGTCCTAGTAAAAAGCTGACACTTCCTTATATCACTTTTAGGGAAGATCCTTTTGGAACACGAGGTTCCTCCTTCTGGTCTCTGGGTTTTGATGACACCACTTCCTGTGAGAGAGGCAGGGTGTGTTGGGTCCTGTAGCTTGCTGACTGTGCAAGAGTGGAAACTCTTTTAGCCTCCAGATCTCAATAAAATAGGGGTTTTGTATATTCGTTTTCAAAGATCCATGTAGCAAGTTTTACATTATATTGAGTGCTACTGGGCCCTCCATTTTTAATGGACAGAAGGAAAAAATAAGAAATAATGGCAAGTAAAATATTGCAATCCACCATCTCAGAAAATTTTTAGTGATGTTTGGAGTATTGGTTGCTTGCTGTTTTATTTGAAATGAATGCTACAATTTATGTGTTTTTTTTTCCCTTGGGTTTATATTAAAAGAAAAGCTAAAACACTTAGAATTTAAAAAACTATGGAAGAATCCAGGTGTTACCAACAGCTCCCAGAGAGCTTTCCTCTCTGTAGCAGAATCAAACTCACTTAGTTTTAATTTTCGCTCTGACGGCTAGGGCTGGTGGACAGCCAGCCCTTGCGCTCAGGACCCTCCCTCACCCACTCCTGGCCTGTTCTCTGGGGTTTCAGTGTGACTATCTCACTGCTGCCCCCCGCCGGCAGATTCCTGGGCACCCGTGTCATCTGGCTAGCTAGCGGTGGGAGGAGCCGGTGGGAGGAGCCTGTGGGAGACCAGGTCGGGGTAAAGAAGCCCCCACCTTCTTTCCTATCAGGTCTCCAGCACCACAAGCTTCTTTGTGCTCCTCAAGTCAGCATAGTTCTAGTTTCTACCAAGTGAGCGGTATCTGAGCTTAGGGATCAGATGAGCCCTCACCTCCCCCTCCTAACAGCTTACTAACCTCTGAGTTACTTCATTGTCCTCTGGCATCTTAGCTTTTATGATCTACGAGATCAATTCCTCACTCAGGATACCTCTACTCAAAAGAGCCCAAATTTATTTATTTTTCTATTTTTGTTTTCTGTTAGATACTTAGTGTCACCGGCCACTGAGTTGTGCCTCTAGGGATAAATGCAGCTCCCTGAGAAGCTTCTTCCCTCCACATTTCATGAGAATAGGGGCCACAGGCTGACACAGACACTTAAACGGAATGAACCTCAGTTTCTACAATAGAATGGGTATTAAAAATATATCTATCTACTCCCAAATACTACAAATATTAATTTTTTTCAAGATTTATTTATTTATGCATACAGAACTAGGGTACAGGCCAGAGGTGCAGGGGTGGTAAGAGGATTCGCCAGAGACAGAGCGGGGAGCAGAACAGGCAGATTGATGAAGTACACTGCTGAGGGGAGCAGCGGGCAGGTCTGGAGAGATCTGCTGCGCCATGTGGGCCAACCTCGGGGTGGGAATTGAATTCATGCTGAAGTGGCTTTAGCTTCTTAGTGCTGTGCTTTAACCCACTGCACCACCAGGGAGGACCCACAAATACTAATTTAGAAACATGAAAATACTGTATGAACAAATACACTGTACATTATTCGTAACTTCTTTGTCAGAACTCATCTCCCCTCATCTCATCTTTCTGTGTGGTCACAGGTAACTAACTTAACCTCTCTCAAACTAATCATGATAAAAAAAATAACAATTCATATCCGATAAGACTGTTTTAAAGCTAACATGAGGTAACCAGTTGTAAGTTGTTCAACAGAATCCCTGGCACTGGTTGGCCTTAGTTTTCCAGGTAAATTCGGGTAAGTTGCTGGATCTTGCTCATCTGTCTTATCATAAAATCCCTCAACTCTAAATTCCTCAGTGATACTTGTAATTTTTTTTTTCTTAATGTGTAAATTCGGTGTATTCTTATTTTGAAGAGAGCATTGGCTTTCAGTCTGGCCAGAAATTGTTGTCCACTCTCCTGGGCAAACAGATGGCACCTGACATACCCCACATAGTGTGGGTTCAGGCTTGACAGATGTTCTGGATGTTACCTTATCAGGGTAAGCTGTGGACCTTATCAGGGGCCTTCAGCCCCTGCGAGGGAGGAGAGCACACGATTGGGTGGGCTGGGTGGGCCTTGAGGGTGCTGGGAGCAGAGCTGATATTAATGGACCTCTTCATGGGATCTGTGTGCAGCTTGTGCCCATGGGGAGGACCTGGCCACCTGCCCTGTGCCATGCTTGCCCACAGTACCTAAAAGACCTTACTTAACCTCTTGTGCTCATTTCATCTGAGAATGAAGATAATTTTTCACAAGATAGTTAGAGGGATTGAACAAATGGATCTAGGTGAAGTGCTTCAAGTAACACCAGACACAGAAAGTACTGGGGTGATGATGATGATTTTCTTCTAATGAGAAAGCTGGTTTCCAAAATCTGTGTGTAGCCTCCCACACTAAGTGACAAGGGAAAAACTTGACCTTGCAGAGATCCCATTGCAAAAGACATTCTTATAAGATCTGTCTGGGACTTAAACATCATGTGGGTTCCCAGAGGACATGTTGAAAATTGGTGTCTGTGGCCACTGGCCAAATCCTCCTCTGGTAGCTGGGGAGGAGATCTGTTACTCTGTCCCATGGAACCTGGAAACACTAACGATGTTAAATTTGAAAAATCAAAACTATGTTAACTTAGGTGCTTTATTTTTTGTAGAAATCAGCCTCTGTTGAAATTTTGCTTTCTGGGGAACTAGAAATACTGTGTCCATCTCTCAAGCCTCAGTTTTCACAGTGATCCAGAGTTTCAGCTTAAAGCTTCTGGACATGGCAGTAAAACCACTTTACAACACTGTAGCCCAGCTTTTCTCCAGAGCAGATGTCATCAGGCTAGATTCTCACCTGGCCACCAGCTGTGGTTATTGTATTCCTTGTCCTTATCGTAAAACCAGGTTTATTTTGTGGCCTCCTTTCTCAAAAATCCTTGTGAAGTGCCCATATGCCAGAAGCACTAGATGCAGAGGGAGATAAGTGAAAAATAATATGAGGACATCCTGACTCCATTCCAACCATAACCCCCATGGAGGCGAAGTACATTGCTATTAAATCATAATTGCAATAAGCATTGTGTTGCAGAAACACAGAGGCCTATAAAAAAGATCTTGGGGATGTTTATTGCGGCTTTATTTACAATTGGAAAGACATGGAAACAACCCAAGTGCCCAAAACTAGATGAATGGATTAAAAAGATGTGGTACATATACACAATGGAATATTACTCAGCAACCAAAAAAAAAAAAAAAACCAAAACACAATGCCTTGTGCAGCAACATGGATAGAGCTGGAAAAGATCATGCTTAGTGAAATAAACCAGAAAGAAAAGGAAAAATACTGGATGGTTTCTCTCATAGCAGGAGTATAAAGGACCAGGCAAGAAAATAATAATAATAATGAACAACTACATACCAGAGACATTTTATGGGGATGGAGTGGGGAATGGGATCAAAAACGGTGGGGGGAGGGAAGTGCACTGGACTATGGTGTCGGCACACGGGTGATTTGGTGATGGGAAGCCCATGGGGATTACAACTGAGGTGGAAAAAGGCATAAAATGATGTAAAAATAAACTATTATATTATGTTTTTAGATAAAAAATATATATACTTGAAAAAAGAAAAGATCTTGGGGAACCTATTTTCCATTAGGATCATGTCAGAGGAGCCTAAGTTTAGGGTTTAGGTTGAAACCTGGTGATTGAGGAGAGGCTCCTTAGGCAGAAGGAGAGGAATCCTGGGGTGGGGGGGGGAGGGGCCCTACAAGCCTGGCAGGTGTGGCCATGGCCTTGAAGAAAAAGGCAAAGAGCCAGAAGGAGGCACTCTGAGTGTGGTTGGTAACACTGGTAGAAGCTGGGTGGTGCCTACCTCTTGAGGGAGAGCGTAAGAACCTGGTGAATGAAGGCTGTTAGTGGGGTCTAATGACATGATTTGCTGTGTAGAGAATGTTCTATAGATGAGCCTGGCCAGCCTCCTGTCCAGTTTAGTTCCCCTTATGCTGATGGCTCTCCAGTTTCTGTTCCTGGGCTGGTCTCCGGTTGAGCTCCAGTTGTCCAGGCGCCCCCTGGACAATTTGTTCATGTCTAGCAGGAAGGAGCTGAGCTGTTGGACACACAAAGCAATTCCATCCCCAGAGTTTCCTGACATTGGGAGTTCACAAGAGGAGGCTGTGAAGTTCAGTGGCAGCTTACAAAGTTGTCTCTTGGTCAAGCTGGGCTATTTTCTTGGCAGCCTTTCTTTCCTTATTGTGGACAGTGGCCAGGGAACAGGCCAACACTCAGGTCACCTGCATGGCCCCAGAGTGCTCTTCTGGCCAGGGGCTCGTCCCCCTCAAAACTCAGACACACTAGCCAATCCCTGGCTTTGGGTCACACGAGCCAGCTGAGCGCATTTGCAGTGGGTGTGCCTGTAAGGCCCTCCTCACTGGACTGGTGCTCACAAAACCCACTCGCAGGACAGCCTGCAAGCTCTTCTAGGACCTGGCCAGACCCTCTGGCCTCCTCGCTGGCTGTGCACTGCTCACCAGGCTGCTTGAGCCACAGGAAGCCCTTCAGTCTTCACTGTCATCTCGCTGTGCACCTTTCCTGTTCCCAGAGCATCCCTGAACGGTGCTCTCATAACTCTCTGAGCATTTTACTGCATTGTGTAATAATCATTCATGCGATGCTCCTCACCACCCATCCAGACTTCATATTAGTCTCCAAGTCTGTAGCACCTGCCAGAGGTTCTCAATACATGTTCATTCCATCAGTGAAGACACCTAAGCAGCCAGTTGGATCACCTAGCAATACCTCAAAGTTAGCCTGATCTACTGAATCATGAACATTCCCCACACACCCTCCCCAAACTAACCTAAGTCGCCCTCTTTTGTGCTCCCACACTGCCTGGAGACTTCCCTCCTCTTAAGCCTGTCATTGGGTTAAAACCTGTTTTCCAGATGGCTTCTCATGGGACCACGCATTCCTCACACCAGAAACCACCTGACCTCAGAGACAGGGTTTTCGTCTCTGATGGCAGCTCCTGGCTGATGCCCAGCACATAGTAGGTGTTCAGTAGTTCAACAGAAGGAGAAACAAAGACCAAAGGAAAGAGTCAGTCAGCTCAGCTAGGTCTTCTCCACAAAGAGCTTATCTCTGGCTTCGCCACTGTCAAAGAAGTAGCTGCATTAAATGACTTCTGATGCCTCTGACCTGAGTTTGACATAGGCCTACAAATGTCTGTCAGAAGTAGCTAAATTACTGACTAAAGAAAGAGGCAAACATGCTGCCTCCATCTCCCACTGCACGGTGGGGTCTGGAGACCAGCATTTGACTGAGTTTGGGGACTGGACTTCTGGGCCCAGCGTCACCGTGCAGTAGCTGTGTGTCTTGGGTAACACACCCACTCTCTTCATTGTTTATTTCCTTCTTGGTAAAATAAGTTTGATTGGGTGAACTTAAAAACCTTTTGTGGGTTTTTTCATAGAATGGCATTTTGGGATTTTAAAACATTACAAGTGGCAAGACTCGGTGGGGCGGGGCTGCCTGAGGGACTCGGTCTAGAATTCTCTGTTGTGACACAGCCAGAGAGAGCAAAGCACCCCCAGTTTACATAAAACACTTGGCTACTAAAGGCTCCCTGGAAGCGCTAGACTCTCGCAGATCCTTGCAGTGGGCAGGCTCTGGGCCCCAAGGTCAAGGCCCAGCTGAGGGCTGGATACCTGATCTTAGTGCAGCTTCCCCACTCCGTGTGAAGGGAAGTTTGGCATGCAGGGGCGAGTCAATACGAGCTCCAGAGTCCTCGCCCCTTACAGAAATGCCCCCTTGGGAGTTGAGAATCTTCCATCTCAGATGCCCCCACAGACTAACCCAGGGCAGCCAGGACCTCTGCCGGGTCTACTTTTCATGATGAGTTTAAGGGAGTCAGTTCTTTCATTCATCAATAAATAGCTCTGTGGTATTTCCTGTCCACAAAGGCTTCACAGCACATTTTTCAAACTGCATTTGTGTTCTGTAACCAAGGAGTAAAATCGATATAGAGCAAGGCTTTTTTTTTTTTCCTTCGAGGGAATAGTATAAAATTCACTCAAGTAGAAGTAAGCAGGATAGAAAGAAAAAGCAAGCATGGCATGTATCCTGTCTATAACGGTAAATAAAGTGCTGTTTTATGAATTGGTTTCCATCACGGTTATGGTCATGATGGGCACCACGTTCCTGGCGACAATGCTGATGGACCTTGAGGGATTAAATTTAATGAAATAAGTCAGAGGGAGCAAGATGAACACCATGGGCTGACATGGAGAAACCAAACCAAAAAAAAAAAAAAAATGAGATTACAAGACCCATTAGTGGTTACCAGAAGAGAAGTGGAAAGGGGAAATAATTTAGGTCAAGAGCTCAAAGGTCTGGTAAAGTGTGGGAATGAGATGGGGCACAAGAGCCAGGCCTGCACTTATAGGGCTCTTGGGAAGTAGATTCTCTCTCTCACAGAGAGAGCGGGAAAACCATAGACTGACACAGATGACACAGAATACTGTATCCAAAGCCCTACAGAGGACCCTCTGGAAGCTATGCATTGTGGCACGTTCCAAGATGAAAAAGTGCTTGGAAATGAAATATGAAACAGAAATGAAAAGTCTGGTAGAAAGTTTAGAATATAATGGCCGGGCTCTCCCTCGGGGTGCAATGGGCTAAAGCTCAGCACTATGAAGCTCTCAGAAGCCACTGCAGCATAAGTTCGATCCCCAGCCAGGTTGCTGACCCCCATGGCACGGCGCGGCAGACCTCCTGACCACCGCTGCTCCCCTCAGCAGTGTACTTCACTGATTGCCTGTTCTGGTCCCCACTCTGTCTCTGGTGGATCCTCTCACCCACCACACCTCTGGCCTGTACCTCAATTCTGTGAGCATAAATAAATAAATCTTTAAAAAAAAGAATATAATGGTCAAGGAACTCTTAGAAAGTCAAGTGAAAGGCAAGGAAGCTCAAAGAGAAAAAGCAAATCGTAGGATCTAGCAAGAGGTCCAATAGCCAGAAAAAGTAGGAATAAACCCAGAAAGGAGGAAATAAAGAAATATAACAGCAGTCCCCGCGGACAGTGCGGGAGCAGTTTGTGCCTCTTGCAGCGGGGCTGTGGCTGCTTCTGTGGTGGCGCCGGTCGCCTCTTCTCTCCTCAGCGCTGTGTCTCCCGTGTCTAGGAAGAAATTTCCTATGAGGAGAGGACCTGTGAAGGCGGCAGGTTTGCCACGGTGGAAGTGGAGGGAAAGCCAGTGGATGAGGCGCTGCGGGAAGCCATGCCCAAAGTTGTGAAGTACGTTGGGGGCACCAATGACAAGGGTGAGTGACCTGAAGGGGGCGGCTCAGGGCTCGGAAGTAACATAGTATGTTGGGGACTGCAGAGACACTCGTGGAGATGATCACGCGGGTGGGGAGGGGGCGGGACAGGCGGAGGGGAGCAGCCTGGGACAATGTGGGTGGCCTTGCGTGGTCTCACATCTCACGTGCCTACCTGTTTCGGTGGCACGGGGTCTTGTGTGTGGCCTGAGCCAGGAGGCTTTGGGGAGGCCGCAGGGACAGCTGCCCAGCACCTGCTCCCTGGGCGAAAGAAGGTTGAGTCTTAGGTTGCCCACTCTTATCGGAGACTCGGCGCCCCCTGCTGGCCAATGACTGGTGCCCTGAGGGCATCGAACCATCTTTAACTATAAATTGAACTCCAGAAGCTCTGTCACTTGGTTGGCCCTTGAGAAGTTGCAGACTCAAAATAGGTCAGAAAGCCAAGCGAGAAAAGAGGTGTCGTGTTTAACAGTGAGGATATTTCTCAAGCAAATCGTTTAGAAAATTAGAAACTGGTATACATTTTAGTGGCATTTATTGGGACTAAACTAAACAGGCTTTGGACAATAAATCAACCAGGAAAAAAAAAAAATATATATATATATACACATATATATATACACACACACACACACACACAAATTATAAAACTCCTTAAAGAAAATGTGAAAATACAAAACTGCAGCCCTAATCTCTTTTTTAAATACACCTGTTATTGTCTCTCTTTTTTTGTTTTCTTAAAAGATTTATTTTTGTATACAAGATTTATTATGTATGCAAGAACTGGGGTACAGGCCAACAGTGCAGGGATGAGAGGATTCATCAGAGACAGAGTGGGGAGCAGGACAGGCAAATGTACTGAAATACGCTGTCAAAGGGAGCAGCAGACAAGACAGGAGAGGTCTGCTGGGCCATGTGGTCACCTGGCTGGGGTTTGCTGCAGTAGGTGGCAGTAGCTTGATAATGCTGAGACATAACCCTTGTGCCACCAGTGAGGCCCCACAACCATTGTCTTTTGAATGTATTTCTGTATGGCTTTTCCTAGACCTTTAAAATCTAGTCATACTATGTGTGCCTTTGTATATCCTTCTATTACTTATTATTTCATCATTATCTTTCCGCAATTGCTAAAGACTTCTTAAGCATTGTTACTAATAGTTACGTTACATTGCATCATTGACATGTATTTAGACATCTTCCTGTTTTGGATATTTATATGATTCCCAGGTTCTCACAACTACACATTCTGCCACAATGAATATCCTAGTGCCTACAGCCTTTTCTGTCTTTCATCTTATTCCCTTAAACTGGATGTTTAGATAGAAAGGCCACACTTATTACCTTAATATATATATCGCCAAATTTCTTCCCACAAAATGTTGAATCACTATACTCCTATGTACAGTCCAAACAAGTAATTGTGTGTGTGTGTGTGTGTGTGTGTGTGTGTGTGTGTGTGTGGCTGCCAGCTCTAGAATGTTTACTAGGAATTTCAAGAACTCCCAGTCTGTCTTGGAAGGAAAACAAGCAGACCCTCCCACATGTTCTGACCCTAAATCAGCCCCTCACACTGGGGGTTTCTACCTGCAGGAATTGGCATGGGGATGACAGTGCCCATTTCCTTTGCTGTGTTCCCCACTGACGACGGCTCCCTGCAGAAGAAATTAAAAGTCTGGTTCCGGATTCCAAACCAGTTTCAGAGCGACCCGCCTGTTCCCAGCGACAACAGCATTAAGATCGAGGAGCGGGAGAGCATCACTGTCTACTCCATGTAAGGACACGGTTCTGCAGGTACTGGGGTGGGGGTGGAAAGGGGGCCCCCTAACCACTCCTGATGTCTCCAGTCAGCATCTGCACTGAAGTTGAATTGTTGATGAAGTAAGTTCAGTCCCGACAATTTCTCACTTGAATTCCTTCAGCCTAAGTCCACAAACACAAACACTGCACTTGACCCCTTTGCCAGTTAACCGAGTGACTTGACTAGAGAGAGTATCTCCTGGGCTCAAGTGGACTCCTAACTCCACAGTCACTGGAAGGTCCTGGGAGACCTGGGGAATGTCAGAGTCAAGCTGTGGTTTGGGGGCTTGGATCATTGGGAAACTGGGGGTGTGCCCTTTGGATGCCAGAAGGGTAGAAAGCATTTGACAGGGTCCAGCTGTCCCTTCTTAGTTGTTTCTGGTCTGTGGGCCCTTTAACAAAGCACACACGCACCTGCTATCATTCTAGCCATTTCTACTCCATTTGGGCCATATTTTCTTGATGCCAGACAATAATAGGTACAAATCACTGCCTCCCTCAGAAACCAAGCACCTTTTAAATAACCAGTGATTATTAAGGTCCTACAATGCAACAGTCATCCAACCACACACAGGCAGAGGCCAGAGTTTCCCAGTAGGAACCATAGCACTGGTGAGGGTTTGGTTCCATTCTGGAACAATCTCATGAACAATAAACCATGGGCCCTCCCTGGTGGCTTAGCAGGTTAAAGGGCAGCACTGCAAGCCAGCCACAGCCACCCACCGCTCCCCTCAGCAGTGTACTTCATCAGTCTGCCTTTTCTGCTCCTCACTCTGTCTCTGGTGAATCCTCTCAGTCCCTATGCCTCTGGCCTGTACCCCAGTTATCTATGCATAAATAAATGAATCTTTTTTTAAAAAAAGAAAGCGAAAGCACAAGCAGATTTGCACTGGGCAAAGCTTTTGTCCACTCCCTCTGAACTTAGTTATCTGGCTGCCCTGCTCCAGTTCAGCATCTGAGTCCAGTGCAGGCTTCCCTGGCACTAATGCAAACGCTGAGCAAGTTCACGCTAGCAGATGCTCTGGGCCATCCTCGGTGATGCAGTGCCCCCGCGAGGATATCCATTGTACTGCAGCTCAGCGGCGCCTGCCTCCCAGTCCATCCCAGTTCCTGTTAGACTTCAGCCTTCACTGCACAAGCTGCAGACCAAGCAAGCGCCAATGAAAAAAACAAAAAACAAAAAACTTCTTTCCCCAGAGCAAGGACTCGGGTAGAGAACTGAGGTGCCCTGAGTGCCAAAGGGAGGCGCTGGCTCTCAGGTGTGCAAGTACAGCGGTGTCACTGAGAGGGAGCCCCTGCCGATAGCTTGCCTGCTCCCCCACCCCGGCCTCAGCTGTCTGACCCACCTTCCTAGCTCTCTTTTCCATTCTCGTCCCTGGGTCTTTGAAGGCAGCTTGGTGTATGGTAATGAACACGTGTATTTTACTTGGAATCCAACGCCATTGCTAAGAAGCAGGATGCTGTATGGGAGGCACTAAGACTGTCACCCTTCTCTTAAGTCCTGATGATATATCCTGCCTCTAGGATTGCTGTTAATATTTACTAAGATACTATTTAGACATCTACGTATGCTACAGCTCATACATCACTTAGTGCTTATGGCGTGGAGTAGATATCAATAATTATTCCTCCCTTTGCGGGGTCTTACTTCACAAGGAATGAGGTTGATATGTAGAATCAGCTACACCAGACTTCAAGCAGTCGGGCTAGTTTCTAATCATTTTTCTTTCTTTTTTAGTGCATACAGAACTGGGGTACAGGCCAGAGGTGCAGGGGCGATGAGAGGATTCACCATAGTCAGAGTGGGGAGCAGAACAGGCAGATTGACAAAGTACACTGCTGAGGGGAGCAGCGGGCGGGGCAGGAGAGGTCTGCCACGCCATGTGGGTCACCTCCGGGGCGGGGTGGGGGATCGAGCTCGCACCAAAGCACCTTGGCCAGGTTGCAGTGCTGCGCCTTAACCAACTATGCCACCAGAGGGGCCTCTAATCATTTTTCTAATCCAGACCGAGACTAATGAGTTAGTACAGTGTTTTCCTTCTGTCTTTATCTTTTTAGTACAGAAATTTCCAAACTTACAAAAAGAATAGAGAATGAGACCCTCTCTCCCCATCACTCACCTTCAACGATAAAATTAACTCAAGCCCAATCAAAATTAGCATGTTCCCTGACACCTTCCACCAAGTGGAAACCAATCCACTGGCATTATTTTTAAGTGAATTCCCAATAGTATACCGTTTCATTCATTAAATATTTCAGTGTGACCACTAAGGACCTTTAAAAAATATATAATCATCCTATTTCATTACTCCTAAAATGTTCCCAGTCATCATTAATGTTATCAATACCATAGAATGTCCAGTGTTATGGTTTCTTTCTTTTCTCATGACTTTTTTTTTTTTTTTTTTTCACATTTTGAGATAGTCACTCCCCATTTCCAAAGTAAGGCAGTACCGAACTCTGTCTTTTGGTATACTCATATGTAAACAGAATTGACATGTTTTGTTCTTTACTTTCACTTTTTTTACTCATGTTCAACATTTGTCCCATCTTTGAGCAGTGGGAGCCTCTTCAAGTTCATTTCTTAGTCCTTCAGACATGACTCTGAGGACAGTGGCTTCCTTGTTTTCTGGTCTCAGCACCTCTGGGTATTTCTTGTTCCAGACAGCTGAAATTAGCTGTTACTCTAAGGACCCCTGTTTCCTATGGTGGTTTAAAAAAAAAAAAAAGCAGACCCTCCCTGATGGCGCAGCAGGTTAAAGCACAGCACTAAGATGTTAAAGCCACTTCAGCATGAGTTCGATCCCCGCCAGCCCTGGAGATGACCCACATGGTGTGGCAGACCTCTCCTGACCCGCCCACTGCTCCCCTCAGCAGTGTATTTCGTCAGTCGGCCTGTTCTGCTCCCCACTCTGTCTCTGGTGAATCTCTCACCACCCCGGCACCTCTGACCTGTACCCCAGTTATGTATGCAGAAATAAATAAATCTTAAAAAAAAAAGATACCTGGCCCTCCCTGGTGGCGCAGCGGGTTAAAGCACAGCACTAAGATGTTAAAGCCACTTCAGCATGAGTTCGATCCCCGCCAGCCCTGGAGATGACCCACATGGTGTGGCAGACCTCTCCTGACCCGCCCACTGCTCCCCTCAGCAGTGTATTTCGTCAGTCGGCCTGTTCTGCTCCCCACTCTGTCTCTGGTGAAGCCTCTCACCGCCTCTGAGCCTCTGGCTTGTACCCCAGTTCTGTATGTACAAATAAATAAATCTTAAAAAAAAAAAAGATACCTAGTTAAAAGGTACCATTAAATCCAGACCTGTGGAAGTTTCCTTTGACTTCTCTGAAATCCAGACAGATGAAAGTAACAAATAGGCTGTTACCCTGACTGAATTTTCTTAACCTCATGTGTTGTCCTGAGTGAGCATAAGGTCCTTCCTTAACAAACCACCTGGTGTCGCTGTACCACCAAATGTGCCTCAGAAAGTACCTTCTCGGGGCCCTCCCCGGTGGAGCAGTGGGTTAAAGCTCTGCACTATGAAGCTTGCCACTGCAGCACAATTTCCATCCCCAGCCAGGGAGCTGACCCACATGGCGCAGCAGACCTCTCCTGTCTCGCCTGCTACTCCCTCAGCAGTGTATTTCAGTAGTTCTGCCTGTTCTGCTCCCCACTCTGTCTCTGGTAAATCCTCTTAACCACCACACCTCTGGCCTGTACCCCAGTTCTGTAAGCATAAATAAATAAATCTTAAAAAAAAGAAAGAAAGAAAGTACCTTCTCTGGAAGGTACTTAAGGAGGTATAGGAGACAAAAGCATCATTTCAAATACACAGTGACAAAGTTAATTCTAAAATAAAGGCCATGCATCCTTAATTCAGTCTTCCTTTTTTAAATGACCTTGGGAAGGGAGGGTCACAAATAGAGCATGTGATTATTTGTAGTATTACCTCCAAGTGCTTTTGAGGTGAATTGAAGGCTATGAAAAAACATGCTGTCAAATTATTCCTATTATTCACAAAAAGCAGTAAATCATCACCAGGCTCCAGACTACTGGCTTCCTTATGTTCTGTAAAGACCACTCACTCTCATCAGCATCTCCATGGAGAGCTCCACAGAGTGGAAAGACATGGGAGTGATAATTTTTTAATTTTTGTGTAGAAGAAGTGGGGTTTAGGCCAGAGGTGCAGGGGGTGAGAGGATTCATTGGAGACAGCATGGGGAGCAAAACAGGCAGATCTACTTAAGTACACTGGTGAGGGGAGCAGCGGGTGAGACAGGAGAGAACTGCTGTTCCATGTGGGTCAGCTCCCTAGGTGGGGACTGAACAAGCCATAGTAGTGATAGAGCAGAGACCTAACCCCTAGGCAACCAGGAAGGCCCCTAGGAGTGATTTTAATGAAACTTTCAGTTTTAATGAAATGCCTGGGTATAAGAGAACGAGTAGCAAGGACAAGTTCATTGTCAGGACGATCTGCACCTTGATCCCAGCTGTACCACTTAATGGCCATAGGACCACTGTGTGTTACCAAGCTTCTCTATGCCTCAATTTTCTCCTCTGGAAAAGGGGGCTACTAGTACCTCGCCTGCTGGGTTATTGTGAGGATAAAATATGTAACTACAAACACTCCACAACAAGTGTTAGCCTGTTCTCTTGACCTCACCTCCCTCTGAGAATTAGATCGTTTTCTGAGCACGAACAACTACAAACTCAAGATACAATGATACCCTTAAGTTCAAGCCTCGACTCTAATAACTATGATCTTTATAACATTGGGCTTCTGGACTTCTGTTTTTCTCATTCTGTAAGTAGAACACAGGCTGCCCTGTGTCCAGGCTCCAGTGAAGGTGTACACGTAGCAGAATGTAGTGATTCTGGGGCAGTTCCGGTTGGTGAATTGCTAAATGAATGAATGGCTTGGGCCTCACCTTCTCTAAGCTCCTCTCTTGTTCGCTCTTGTTCCTAAAACTTTTAGTCCCCCTCCCAGAGCTTCAACTAGCCTAGTATCAACCCTAGTATCAACAGTTCTCTAAGCTGACCTCTGTCCAGGGCCTTGACATCCTCTCCCTTATCAGACTCAGACTTAAGGCAAGGCCATTCACACACTCATTCTTTCAGTCCCCCAAATCACATATTTATGACTCACTCATTCTATACCAGGGATCATTATAGGTGCTGACATTACAGCCAGGAGCACATAAGGTCTCTGCTCTTGGAAATAGGAGAAACTATTCAGTGGGGGAAACAGATAAAACACAATGTTTCTGGATATTTTAGGGCTGGGTTGTTCCAGAACTAAGTCGTGGTGTCCATGGACTGAAATTATAGGGAAGTGTATTTCCATTCAAAAATAAAAATGCTCTGGCATCAAAGGTCTGACAGTAAAATGGAGAAAGGATGAGCGATGAAGTTCTCACCACAGCACCGTCAGGCACCATCTGGACAGACGTGTGACAGTCGTGCTTCGTGATGGTTGGCCTCAGTGGGAGCTGGGTTCAGCCAGACAAAAGTTGATTGAGTATCTCTGATTTCTTTTTTTTTTTTTTTAAGATTTATTTATTTATGCATTGAGAACTGGGGTGCAGGCCAGAGGTGCAGGGGCAGTGAGAGGAATCACAGAGACAGAGTGGGGAGCAGAACAGACAGATTGACGAAGTACACTGCTGAGAGGAGCAGAGGGTGAGACAGGAGAGGTCTGCCACGCCAGGTGGGTCACCTTGAGGGCTAGGCTGGGACTGAATTCACACTGAAATGGCTGTGGCTCCCTGGCCGTGCTGTGCTTTAACCCGTTGCACCGCCAGGGAGGGGGGCACACTTTGTCTCTAGGCCACTTTGCCTCTAAGAGGCCTGTGATAAGCTTCTGTGTCTACAGCCTAAGGAATCACCATTCACTCCCCACTACCCCCCAACACTCCCCCCCATACAACTGGGTGCCCAGTTGTACAAAGTAATACTTGGAAGGGACTTCGGTGTCCATTTCTGGGGGGCTGAGCCCACATCAACAAGGCTGGTGGGGCCTTTTCTCCCTGGTGCCAACCTCCCATTTCCAGCTCCCCGGGAGACACCCCCAGATCAAGCTTCCCGGTAGCTACCACATCTACTCCTCTGTGGCAGAGCTCAGATTTCCTCCCCAAATCTGAGGCCCTGTGTCCGGTCCTATTAATGGTGCCCTGCACCCTCCTGCCCATCCTGTGCAAAGAGCCCGCAGACTCCATCACCATCACGTCTGATTCCTGGCCATGTCCCCTCCTGGCTATGCCTGCCCGCCTTCCCTGCTGCCATGGTCTTCACCCCAAGCCTGAACTGCAGTGTGTCCCCACCCCTCCCAACCCCCCCCCTTAGTTCTTCTCCCTCCCCCCTTCTACACTGTCCTCAAGCACAGGGCCGCCCAGCCCCGCCCCTGCCGCCCAGCTCTGACTGTGCACTCGCTCAGCACACATCAGGGCTGGGACGGAAGCCCAAGCCAGTCATCAGATGAGAAGGGGGCTGGGCGGGTGAACTTGGGGTTGGGTCCCTCAAATGTTCAAGCAGGCACAAAGCCTAGTAAAAATGCCTGCTCACGCTTTACTCTTCCCCGCCACATGCCTGCAGCAGCTATTCCCCTCGGACCCCCCCAACATACAACACCCACTTCCACACCTTCACTCCGCTCACCCACTCCTCTCTGGTCCCGCCCCGGCCCCTGCCCCATGGAAAGCACTGTGAGAAGAGGAATTTCAGGCAAGTTGCTCTTTGCCAGCGTCCAGAATTGCAGCTCAGTAAATACTTACAAAAGATCACCCCTCCCGCCACGCCTTCCCTTCGTGTGCCAAGTCAGAACCACTCACTTCCTACCCTCCACCTCCCGGCGTTCCCTATGGGCCTTCTACCGCCAGGCGCCTGCTTCTGCTGCCCTCTATAAAACACGGTGGGTGTTTCCACCCTGCCCACTACAGTGAGACCACACATGGACAGGAAGCCTCCTTTGTCATCTTTACAGCCCTGTGGAGCTTGGGCGTTGTGCTCAGTGATGCTACCCTGGACCCCAGGGTGCAGATGGATCGAGATGCCTCACGCGTGAGGTGGGAAGCCTCATTCCTGTGGACGTGAGTGAGGCTGTCAGCTGCTAGTCTGATGCTTGGTTTGCTCAGCATGGAGCTACGTGTCCAGCTGACTGTCCACAAATGTGCGTGGACCTGCTGGTTGTTACAGTTCGAGGCCATGCTGGGTGAGCCAAGGCTCAGGCCACTCCAGATCTCCATCTCCCTGGCTGCTGGCCTGCACCTGGCATCCCTGATGTGTCATGCCCTGAGATTTGGGTGATTTGACTGTTTAGACCACAGCTGTGGGTTTGGAGCAGGGGTGGTGTTAGCTCATCCTCGCCTACCCAGCATTTCCAGCCATTTTTAGGCTGTTCCCTTTGCTTCAGGAATCCAGGGAGGGTGTGTCCTTTCTCAGTTCCCCTGTAACCAAGTTCTTCCTTGGGAATACCCAGCTTTGATTTGGGTGACAAAGGCATTACCCTGGGGGAAGCTTCTTGAAGGTGGAGACTTGTTAACAGGCCAACCAACAAAAATCATACACAGAAATCATGTGTGATTTTTTTTAAGGCGCTCAAAGCACTTTACCAATCTCCTGAACTCATCAAATGTGTGCCAGTGAGTCTGGGAGTGAGGACCCGTGGGGAGCACTGGGTGTGTGTGTGCAGCTGGGGGCTGTGCCCTTGGGGCTGAGTTTCCTTCCTCCTCAGGCTATGTGTGGGTGGGGCCCAAGGACTGGGGTCCAGTGAGAAGAACTGTGGGTTCCACTGCCCCACTACCACTACCTCCCTGTGCTCATTTTCTGGTAGAATGCTTCCATGGAGCAAGGAATATAGGAGCCCCCAAATAATTACCTTTTCCCGTCACTCTGTCAGGTCTTCTGCTCTTGGCCCCTGTCTGTCCCCCCATTTATTGGATGTCCAGGCATAACCACTGACCTTTACCATCTACTCCTTGCCTCCCTCCCGACTGTGACTGTGGCCACACTGACTCACCCATGACACCCAAACCGCTGTCATTGACCCTCCTCTTTCCCAAAATCTTACTTCTGACTCCTGTTCTTTCCCCAGTCTAAGGAGATTTGCACAGTACCCAGCACACACAGGTACCCAATAATTGTCTCATGAGCATATCTCTCAGGATTTTGCTTGGTGCCCAAAGCTGCTGCTGGTTAAGCTAAAGTGGAAAGTCAGGCAGGAGCCTCTCACCAGAACAAGAGTCTTGGTATGAAGATATCTGCTGAAAACAGCAGGCAGACATTATGGCCAATAAACCTCAGAGGCTCACTGCATGGATGAGTGGCCAGCAGTGCTTTTATCAACCTGAAGACCGGAACTGTTATTATTTATGTGACTTGTACATTTAGTACTGGGGTCTGAGACTTCAGACCCCAGTGTTAGGTGCTCTGACACCCAATCAGTGAGCAGGACATGACAGGGATCATTCATGGAGCTAACTTTCTACCAGGGGACTCAGACCATAAGCAATGAACACAATAAATAGATCATATAGTAAGCTAGAAGGTGATAAGTGCTGTTCAAGAAACGCAAAAGGAAAGGGAAGAGGGAGAGGCAAATAGAGGAACAACAAAGGAGAGAGAAATAAATAATACCCTAAAGCCACTTGCCCATGACCAGACTAGGAAGTGACAGAGGATATGAGCAGACATTAGCTTAATTGCCTCTACTGATGAAGGAAGATAATTGAGGATCACTTCTTTGGACCTTTACAAAACCAGCTGTGTAAGAGCCAATGCCAGGCATTCTCACAGAGAAAGATTCAGCATCACAGCACGAGAGCACCAGGGAGCACCCAACACCTGCTTCCACTTCCAGGTGTGAGTCATCGTGGGCAGGTTCTTTTTTTTTTTTTTTTTTCAGATTCAATTTATTGGTTTTATTAAACTCATCAAACGATAACCCAACCAAAAAACAATCCAGGCCTCCAATTGGGAGACATTCTTGGAAAATAATTCCAACACTTTGCAAGCTTTTATGACCAGAAAAATCCTTCCTTAGTATTCATCCTTTGTCTGCTAACCCAGCTACCTCTCCTGTGAGCTGCAGTAAACCTGGAGCTCAACTTCCTTCTTCTGCCATCTAATCTTTCTTCCTTGTGTTTAAAGAATCGTGCCTCCTGGATTGCAAGTTGACTCAGCACTGGCCGTGTTCTAGAGCTGTGTCTAGACACCTATCCCTTAGAGATGAAATCCTGGGTGTTTTCACATCAATAGCCCTATAATCAACCTGCAGAATGCTTGCTGAGGGTGACTAACCATGTATAAAGGAGCCAAGCATGAGTCAGCGAAACCCCCAAAATAATGCATTTACCCTAATCTTGGCCTGGTGCAGATTCCGATTTTTGAGTCATAAAGCTCATTAGAAATGGGGATGCATTGGACTCTAATAAAGATTTTAGTGCAACCCAGATTTAGAATGGTATATTTAGGGGAGGCCGTGGGATGAAGTTTGGAGCGTAGGTAGATGATGTAAGGACAGAAAAATCATTTTGGGAAGACAGGCTTTATTGCTTCTCTCCCCACCTTCTGCCATCAGGAGAAAAGCCTGATTTGGGAAAAGTCTCTTAATTTACTCAAAAAAGAGGCTCCTGTGATTTGAGCCAGAGGAGAGGTTTATTATTTCTTTATGGGGGAGGGGTCATGTTTAAATTATAGGGGCCCTCCCAGAAGTTTCTTGGATCCCTGCCCTCGGCAGCTGTGTTTTTGACTCAGTTTTTATTGAAGTAAGGCGGGTTTATAATATGATACAGGTTTCAGTAGAAAAGCGGGGCCAGTAGAAGATGCTAGAGAACAGGGTGGGGGCCTGGCCTTGGAAGTCAGCCCCTACCCCTTGGGGAAATTCAGAAAGGAAAGGAAAGCAAATCTTTAGTAAGCGACCACTGTTTCTGTCCCGCATTAGAATTTTTCGTAGCCATGACTTCACCCTGAGAGGGAGAAGAAATCACACTCCCATTTTACAAATGAGGAGACCAGGCTTAGAGAGGTCCAGTCCCCCCCATCGAAGTACAGACCGCTGTGACCCTAGCAGGGCAGCCTGCTGGTCCTAGCAGGTTTGCTGAGGGATTTCATCTCCTAGAATCCCCCCTATCTGGGCCTTCCCTGGTGACACAACAGGTTAGGACGCAGCTGCTTCAGTGCGAGTTTGATCCCCAGGCCCAGAGGTGACCCACATCGTAAGACAGACCTCTCCTGCCACGCCCGCTGCTCCCCTCAGCAATGTACTTCATCAACCTGCCTGTTCTGCTCCCCACTCTGTCTCTGGTGAAGTCTCTCACAGCCCCTGCACCTCTGGCTTCTACGTAGCTCTATATGCATAAATAAATAAATCTTTAAAAAAAAAAAAAAAGAATCCCCCCATCTCTGGGAGACCAGGCCCCTTCTTAACCAACCGTGTGCTCTTGTGCCCTCAGGCAGTTTGGTGGTTACGCCAAGGAAGCCGACTACGTAGCTCAGGCCGCCCAGCTGCGCACCGCCCTGGAGGGCTCGGCCACCTACCGGAGCGACATGTATTTCTGCACTGGCTACGACCCTCCCATGAAGCCCTATGGCCGTCGCAATGAGGTTTGGCTGGTAAAGCCATGAGTGTGTCGAGAGCCCAAGTGTCCTGCGTGTCCACGCACTCGGGCTGGAGTGGGTGGAGCTTCCACCTGCCACTCGCCTCAGGCAACCTCCAAGCCAGTCGCTGCCAATGGTCTGAAATGAGCATGAGCCTACCCTGAGGCTTTTCTCCCATGGTGGGAAGAACCCAGTCGAAGCAGGCAGCAGCCTCCTAACTGATTTACACAATTCTGTGGTAGGCCAGAAAAATCCCAGCCATGTTATGCCAGCCTTCTGGGTTACTATGAACTGATTTTTTCTAAGTATTGCATCAGAATTTGTATTGTTGATGGAAAGATGTGATTTATGCATGATCTTTTATCTGTGATTCTTATAAGAGCTTTGTCTAAAAGAAAATAAAAATCATTGATGTACGCCAATGAGACAAATCCTAAATTGTATTATTTCCAAGATTCTACAGTCTTGGAGGAAATAGAGTTATGAGGATTATTGAGAGTGCACAGGAACCCTATTTTGAACTCCGAATTTCTCCAGGATATAAACCCAAAGACCTCTGATAGGCAGATATGCACCCAAGCTTGAATGTCCTTATATCCTTGTCCTGTACAGTAACCAGCCACCCAAGTCAAAGATCAGATTTATAACTGTGGTCCACACAGGGTTTGGGGGATGAAGAAAAATGAACATTCTAACGCACAAATCTGAAGACAGGAGATTTGCACGGAAGATTTATTCAGGGTGATGAGATGAGATTAGAGAAACCAGAGGTTTAACATTAACAGAAAAGGAGAAAAACTAAAGAGGATGTGCAGTTTGGCCCAAAGCACAGGAGACCCCAGGAGGTGAGTGGGTGGCAGCTGAGCTAAAACAGCATCTAGGGGTGCTCAGCGGGGGTGTCATCCTCCCCCCCCTTGCAACGCAACCCCATGGGCAGGTTCCCATGTTGGCCACTAAAGGGGCATTGAGGGCCCATCAGGATGGCCATAAGGGAAGGAACAAGAAAAGGAGCCTTAATTCTCACCACATAGAGTTGCTCTCTCTCACTGGACACCAAACAGAATTTGCTAGAGAATGACAGTCACATCACCACCTTTCCAGATGGCCTTTTAGCACAGCCATCTTCTGAGGGATGGGCCTTGATGTTCTGAAACTGATGGTGACGAACATCAGCTGCTGAGCCTCAACCACCTGCAGACACCATGTGGGGGTGCCATATGTGTACCCCCACGTGCACCTCTCCTCACCACACACACACATGCTCTAGGAGGGGGCAGGTTCATAATCCCCATGCAAAATTAGGGGCTCAGGGTCCCACAGGCACAGACAGTGGACTCAGACTAAGACAAAGGTGCAGCCCCCAGGCTGTGGGGACTGTCAAGGAATCTGAACTTTATCTTCTGAAAAATGAAAACTTGGTGAATCGCTTTGAACTGGAACATGACACCATGTTGATGTGTGATACCAATGTGATACTAGAAAATTCTGTCCACAGTGTAGGAAGTAGATGGGAAGGAGATGTGGCTGGAGGCAGGAGACCAGTCACCAGATTCTAAGTAAAAGATGGTAGAGACCTCCACCAGGGATGGGGTGAAGTGGACAGTTTGAGAAAGGAAAAGGATCAGTTGCGGGGAGCGGACACGGATATGTGAGTGAGAGAAAGAAGAAAGGGCCGTGTGCAATGTCAAATATTTGGGGGGAGGGGGATGTGTTGCCCCTCTCTGAGATGGGGGCATCGGCAAACAACAGACATGATGTTCCAGTCTCTTTAGTGAAGAGCAGCAAAGGAGAATGGTATTCAGAACAGCTTTGGGGGAGCTAATCTACAGGATTTTCAGCAGGAGGACAATGAGCAGATGTGTATATGCGGAGTCGAGATTTGGGGAAGGTAAGAAGTAAGAGAGAGCTGCAGAGACAGGTGGAAGCCAGAGTGTTAAAAAATCTTAAAGATCTGAACTCTGCATCCTCACTTCTGAGCCAACGCAAACAAATGCCCCAGGAGCGCTTTGCTGTCCCACTCCCCCTGCCCCAAGTCTCCGGCCTGCCCCTCTTCTCTCCTCCTTTGGAAATCCAACCCAAAGAACTTCAGCCAGGGGAAGCAGGGGGAATGGTTTGCAATGTCTGACCCCACAAGGAGGACATGGGAGAGGTTGGGTGGTGGTGATACAGCGAGTTAGTGAAAACAAGGTCCAGGACCACCTAAGGAAATAAATTGTTTGCCCTCGTCCTGGATTTAAGGGTTCCAGCCTGGACCCCAGACACCAGGGTTTCTAACTGCCAGCCAATGGTGTGGAAAGGCCATCTTTGTTCCTGGCCCCACTCTGTCACCAGAATCTTTCCCAGAACAGAAGTTGAGGGGAAGACCCTCTGGCCCCACCTCCTCAGAGAGGACCAGAGGATGTGGCTAGTAGTTTAGATAGTTCTGTATGTTGGAAAACAGTCGCGGACAGATATTAACAGAGATCTAGCCAAGGCTCTAGGCGCAGTTCTCAGGAGGCCAGCTGCTGTGGCCTCTGGAGAGCTGGACACACACGATGTTCTGCCTCTGTCGGAAGCCACCCTCCGGGGACCTTGGGAGGTTGTGTGAACTCTGCCTGCTTGGGACCACAATGTAAGCCACACCCGTCTGTGTACAGAAGTGCTTGAGGGTCATGGGGTGAATGTGGGTTAAGGCCACTGGACACTCAGCTGAGGTCAGAGGTTGGTCATCCTTCATTGAAGGGAGACTGCCTTCATTTACACTTGGCTTCTCCGCTCTTGAGTAACATCACTTTGATCTTGAGTGCATAATTAAGACTTCCTAGGATGCCACATGGATGGGTGTTTGTTTGTTTGAAGGCAGTAGATTTTGCTTTGAATTTGAAACCTTGACGAACTCTAGGTTTTCTCTTTACAAATGTTTTGTTTCTGTAGTGACCACCCACTGATCAGAATTTGGGAACAGAACCATGTCACATCCATAAATGCAAACTTAACAATCAGTTCACATGAGGAATTGGTGTGGGTCCGGAAGAGCTACTTAATCCTCATCAAACTCTTGGTAGAACTTAAGTTTTCCTTGGCAGTGAACTACAGTGGTTTGAACTGCATGGTAGATTTTTTTTCAATGAACACATAAATAGATTTTCTCTTCTTTTTTGTAGCATTTTCTCTTCTCTAGCTTGCTGTATTGCAAGAACACAGTATACACCACATATAACTTAAAAACTATGTGTTAATCCACCCTTTGTGTCATCAGCAAGGCTGCTTGTGGGCAACAGTGGCCTGTGAGTAGTTCAGTTTTGAGGGAGGAAAGGCATATGGCTATTCAACTGCTCAGGGCTGTGGTACCTCTAACTCTTGAGTCAATTAATCAAACCTTCATCAAAAAGCCACTTTATTCAATCCCAGCCTATTCTTATATCAAGCCCCTTCCTCTCACCTGAGTTCCTTATCCGCCAGCTCCTTATCACCAGAATAAGGCTTGTTCTTCTAAAATGCATCCTTAAATTCTTCCCTGATCCCTCCTGGTACACCCCCTCTTCCTTTGTGATTGGTAATCCCCACCTCACCCCCAAATCATAAAAGTATGTGTACAGCTGTTGCTGTACATGGATACATGGATTTGAATTTTTTCACTGAAGCTATTGACTGCTAGCAAGCATTAACTGAGCATTCACCTTTTCCCAGCACTATGCAGACTCATTACATGACTCATTCTTACTTACTCGACACAGTAACCATACGTGACAGTGGCAGAGACTGCCGTCTCCACCCCATACATAGATGAAGGGGAATGGCTCAGGGAAGTTCATTAACACACCCCAGAGCCAGAATTTGAACTCACATGGTGTGACCCTACAACCAAGTGCTGCTAAACACTCAGTCCAGTGAT
>NW_004567137.1:13257287-13262226 GCF_000260355.1 Condylura cristata
ATATATAATGGAATACTACTCAGCCATCAAAAAAGATCAACTCCTGACATTCGCAGCAATATGGATGGAGCTGGAAGGTTTATGCTTGGTGAAATAAGCCAGAAGGAGAAAGAAAAACACCAGATGATTTCACTTATAGGAGGAATGTGGGGGGGGGAATAAGGATCAGGAAAAATAATAATAAATAAACAATTAACAGGTAACTATAAATCAGAGCCACTTTACAGGAGAGGGGGAAGGAGAGGGATCAAAAGGAGAGGGAAGAAAGAACACAAGCCTCTATGGTGCTAATTCATGGATGAGTTGGTGATGGGACTTCTATGGGGACTACACCTGAGAGGAGAAAGCAAACATTGTACAAAAATGCACAGTGACATAAAATACATATAAATAAATAAATTTTAAAAAAGAAGAAAGGAAACGAGGCAGAAGGTGACTCAACGTGTGAGTGAGTACCCTGGGCGGCTGCTCCCTCCTCCCTGTGGAATTTATTTGCAGGCTAAGCCAAAGTGGAAATGGGATAATCCCCATGTCCCCAGGGTATATGCTGCTGCCTGGAATTCAGATGAACAAACTCTGTGAACTGAAAACTCCAGCCACAGCCCTGATACCTCGCAGACACCTGTCAAGCCAGAAATCCTGTCTGTCCTCTCTCTCTCCCTCTACAAATTAAATAAAGCCCGGTTAAACCTTACACCATGGTACATCATGGATGGTTGCCCATGGTGGGGAGGTGGTGGGGAAGGGGTTTACACATTGGGTCCCCCCCCCCAGTTGATCTAACAGATCTTTGTGGGATCCTTCAGTGTGTTTGATATGTTAAAGGTTGGTATGGTTTTCTCTCAAACCTGTAGCTAAGTATGTCCCCATGTCAACTAAAAATGTCACAGATATTTACTATCCAATAACCTGTTCAAAATGTTTACCAAATCAAAATAGTTTTTCAACTTAAGAAATCTAAATATTATTGCTGAATTTTACCTGTGACAACCAGGATTCCAGCCAGAGAGAGGGGCCACTGTCAGGGCCAGCATCTGCACAAGATACTTCCAAAAGTTTGGCTCATTGGCGTCTCAACTGATTTCAAAAAATCCGCGAGTTTCAAGTAAAATTTCTTTAGGTGTCAGCATTTTATGATGAATAAACAACGGCTGTTTGTCATTTTCTATAGTTTTTAACAATTCTGCCATATTTTCTGGTCATTTGTATTGTTCATGCTTATAATTCCTCTCCAGGGATTACAGTTTAGATATTTAATCAACCACACACTTTCTGAATTTGGAAACTATCTTTAATCCAGATGTAAATAAAATTACATCTAAACAACAGGAATATTACTTTATTAAAAAACTACCACTCTATCACTCATATCTACCTAAAAGTATTAGCAACTTAAAATATCAATCAGGCCCTCCCTGGTGGCGCAAGGGGTTAAAGCACAGCACTGCAAGTGGGTTGCAACCCCTTCAGTATGAGTTCGAACCCCAGCCCCGGAGGTGACCCACATGGCTCAGCAGACCTCTCCTGACCCGCCCACTGCTCCCCTCAGCAGTGCACTTCATCAGTCTGTCTGTTCTGCTCCCCACTCTATCTTGGGTGAGTCCTCTTACTGTGCCTGCACCCCAGTTCTGTATGCATAAATAAATAAATCATAAAAAATAAGTTACTTAAAAATAAAATTACTATTTAAAAAAAATCAACCAGTGTTTTTATCAGATGGAAACACACAAAACTACATAAGACTTATAATCACATTAAAACATTGCTTCTTGGTGATGGGAAACCCCAGGGGATTGCAACTGAGATGGAAAAATGCACAAAAATATGTAACTGAGATGGAAAAATGCACAAAAATATGTAAAAATAAACTATTATAAATAAAATAAAGTAAAAACATTGCTTCTCTGTGCTCTAGTGTACAGATTTAATGAAACATAATGGAATACAAGAGGCACAATGTTATATCATTTTATTTATCATTTTATTATTAAAAATCTAATCCATGCATCTTGGAAGAATTGTTTTTAGCAGCTTTATGATTTGTCTTCTTTCTTACAACCTAAGATACTACTCAATAGATTATTATAAGGCTCTTTCACTAATAGTTGACAACTTGGAAGGGACTGATTAACTTTTGTATTTTTCCTTTAGAAATATGTGAGGGGGTTATTGACAAGATATGTTATTTTCTCTGGTATGTTTTTAATTTGGAAGGTTTTAAGTTTTCATTTGTAAGGATTTCATTACAAATTATCTGCCAAATCTACACATCCACTAAGCTTTGCAGATTGTATTAAATCCTATTTAAATGATCTTTACTCTAAGGCCTTGCATCTACTTTTTAGAATTTTTGTTTAGCAGCAATACTATTCTCAATATTAGCAGATTTACACATCCAGATCCAGTAGCTGAACTTGTACAAAACTGTATTTTCTATACCAACTGCTTTCTTTTTTTTTTTTTTAAGATTTATATTTATTTGTGCATACAGAACTGGGGTACAGGCCAGACTTTCAGGGGCAGTGAGAGGCTTCACCAGAGACAGAGTGGGGAGCAGATCGACAAAGTACACTGCTGAGGGGAGCAGCGGGCGGGTCAGGAGAGGTCTGCCGTGCCCCGTGGTCACCTACGGGGTAGGAAGGAATCGAACTCATGAAGAAGTGGCTTTAGCTTCTCAGTGCTGTGCTTTAACCCGCTGCGCCACCAGAGAGGGCCCACCATCTGCTTTCTTTTAAAATGACAAAACATCCCAGTATAAGTGCAATGTACATACTGTTCCTAATTTTTAATAGTCACCAAGTGTCAGATAACCCAGGCTAGGAAAATACCCTGACCGTTTCACTCATCTGTGACACCCGATGGAGAGCCTTTTTGCTGACCCAGACAAAACACAGTGGTACTTCCAACAACTACAAATTATATTAAAATAAAATGGATGGTAAATGGATCAAATTAAAAATTATATACTAGAAAATCATTTGAGAAACCTGGTGTAATCTAGTGCAAAATGAAAATGTAGTTGTCCTGCCTAACCCTGGTAAATCCATTGCCACTTTCCACGGGTCCCAGCCCGAAGCAGAGGGTGACCCCAGGCAGAGAGTGCTTGCTGTCACAGGACAGTGGCTGAAACAGAGAAGCCAGGTGATCAGAGCACCAAGAGGAAGCAGGAGTTGGTGACTGAGAATACATCACACGGAGGCAGGGAGGCAGGACCCACATCAACTGGGGCTGTGGAGCCCAGCCCACGACTGTCCCATCTGAGTTGACTTACAAGACAGAAATGTAAAGAGAACATTAAGAATTTCAAGATGGCAACCCCGGTGCATGAAGCTTGAGCACAGGACCCTTCTGCATGGCGGATCCCATGCAGCCACATTGGTGGCACCCCCTGAAGCCAGCCCTGTGGATGTCAGCAAGCAAAAAGAGTAAATGATCCCTTCCAGGCCAATGCACCCCATTTCACACAGCCAGGTAGGAGAGCTGTGGCAGGATTTGTGGCAGGATGAAGAACATGCACACTTATAATCTACTAAAGTGGTCGCGAGGCCAAGTCGAGGGGCCTGTCACTCTCCAGGGCTGTCCTTAAAAGGAAAGAGGGTCAGGCCAGGCAGCCAGTTGGCAGCATAAAGGAGACCGTGAGCCCGCAGTCCTGGCTATCTCCCGACATGTCACCCCTCAGTGCCTCCCTCATGTCTCAGGGCTCTGGCTTCCTTATTGAATGCTTTATGTTGCAACGTTGGCTTCCTCACTCTTCACAATTAATGAAAGAGTAGACAAGGTGACCGCCAACATTCCCTCCAGCTCTGTTTCCAGAAGAAAACAATCCAAATAGGTGTTTGGCCAAAGGCGGTTGGCCTCTTGCCTGTTTTATCTCCATTTTTAATGAACTCGTTGTAATCGATATACTTTGATTCATCAAAGCCATATCTGAGCCGTTGGGTGTGATGTGGCCACATAAAAGCCCAAAGAAACAGATGTGAGTAGTTTGGTAAAAGAGGGCCCTCATTTCCTGAAGGCCTAGCAGCAGCTGGGTTGATGCTAGAAGCCCAGATTTTAAAATAACAACAATTAATACTTGAAACAGGGGCTTTTATCTGAGGTGCTCAAAGGGCTTTGTGGTCATTAACCCATTAATTCCCCTGCCTCTGGTCAGGAGCAATCTCCTCAGAAGACAAGAACGCCCCACAACAGTGAAGAATAAGCATGACTAACAGGCGGGAAGCAGGCGGGTAGGGGGAAGGGTCATGGAATAGCTATCGTGGAAGAATTGCCTAGAAGTCTCCTGTTGTGCTGACAGCAATTTCACTGTCACCAGGGTCCTCTCACGATTCTCATGGACAGCACACTCTGCCATCTGGCAGACCCTTTCCCTTCATGTAGAGGTCAGATTAGCCTTTACAGCTTCAGACAAACCACATTTATGCCCCAAGCAAGTAATAAAGGGGAGAACGTTCTCCTCTCAAGGAGAAAAGAATGGCTTTTCAAAGGTAAGGCATCTCTGTTGCTAAAGCACCTCCTTAGAAGCAACCTGTCTAGGCTTTGTGAAGGGCCTGACTTATTATTATTAATTTTTATAAATGACTTTGTTGTAGTCTTTTTTTTTTTTTAAGAATACAGAACTGTGGTACAGGCCAGAAGTGCAGGGTCAGTGAGAGGATTCGCCAGAGACAGTGGGGAACAGGATGATAAAGTACATTATTGAGGGGAACAGGGCAGGATAGGAGAGGTCTGGCAAGCCATGTGGATCAGCACCCTGATCAGGGATTGGACAAGCACTGAAGCCGCCACAGCTAGCTTTACAGTGCTGTGCTCCACCCAGCTGTGCCACCAGGGAAGACCTGGGCTAGTGTTCCAGGGCCCTTCCTGGTAGCGCAGTGGGTTAAAGCACAGCACTGAGAAGCTAAAGCCACTTCAGCATGAGTTCGATTCCCGCCTGCCC
>NW_004567137.1:13262938-13341992 GCF_000260355.1 Condylura cristata
AAAAAAAAAGCATCTGCTGGTAAAAACGAGTAAAAAATGGAAAACCACACAACTAGGAGGTAGTTTCACAAGGCCTGGAATTCTGTCATCAGACTTATTCAATTATTAATCCAGAGGCAGGAGCTGTGGAGGCTTAAAATTGGGATCTGACCCCAGGTAGCTATCAACCAAATACAGATAAAATTGATTCACTTACCTGTTATTTTAATTAATTATTACATTTATTAATAAATTGATATTAATAAAATAGAAAACATAGTTTCCATACTTTTGAACAGCACAGTGGTACATCCAACAACTACAAATTAGATTAAAATAAAACTGATAGTAAATTGACCAAATTAAAAATGATGTACAATAAAAATCTAAGGAGAGGCCTGGGAAGGTCCAGGGCCCTCTGTGTGGTGGGGTGCATGGCAGAAGGTGATCCCCAGGGGTCAGAGGATCAGGGAAGAAAGGAAAGCCCATTGAGGAGAGAAACCAGCTCTTAGAATAAGGGAAAGTGTTTGGGTAGGAAGCAGTGATCAGGAGTAAAGCAAAGGCAACTCAGAACAGGAGGAGCTGACGGGAGCTGGTTTCTTTGTGAGGCAGTGGCAAAGCCCTGGCTAACCACAGGGCCGGGAGGGATGAAGGAAAGATGGGGGCTCCCAGGTAGGGTCCCATCAGCGTAGCTGAACCAGGTCCCACTCTGGGGTGTTCAGAAGGCCTCTGTCAAAATGAAATATCCAGAAAAAGAACCCAGGGTCGAAGGGGGGTGGGAAGGGCTGGCACCTCTGTCCCTGTAGTCTGGACATTGTACCAAGTGTTCCATTATCACCACTGAGGAGAAAGGAATATATTTACCAATACCACCCAGTAACCTCCGATGGTGTGTTCTCCTATGTTGGGTTTTATAAAAGACTGATGGAATGACCTAGAACATATACATTCTGCTGTGGACAAAGAGGGGGAGGGCAGGAGGTAGTTATACCAAGGCCTTGGGCAAATCCAAGCAGAATGAGTCCAGGTAGGAGCCCAAATCTTATGGACAACTAAGACCTATGACTGATTTCCAGAGAGAGAATAGCAGCATAGAGAAGACACCTCCCTAACTCACAACTTTGCCCATCACTGGCCTTTTAAATGCACTTAACTCTTCTTTATGGCCCAGTGAGACTCTTACTCTTAGGCTGAATGGATGCTCTTTTGGATCTTACAACCAAAGTCAAGACAAAGGAAGATTCAGGGGATGACAATTTAGGGGGTAGGTCAGAAGAATGATGTATCCTCATGTGAGACCTGCTGAGGACTCTCAGGGCCCCCTGGCACAGGGTCCATGGACAGGTGCAGTTCCTGAAGTCACATCCCCTTCAGGACCCCCTCAAGGTCAGGGTGCCTTTGGTCAGCAGTTGGATGAAAAATAATTGTTCTCACCAAGGAAATCTCTGCAGAAAGGTTGCTGTGAAACTGGAATAGGTGTGTCTTTCCAACCTTCCGGTTCTTTTTTATTGGTCCTGCAGGGACCTGAGTGAGGGCCTCCAGTCCTTCCGCCCATTTGGGGAGAGATTAAAGAAGCTGAGTTTGTCTCCGTCTTACTCATTGGCAGTTACAGCCTCACAGCCACTACAGCCTCGGCTTCCAGCGTTGACACAGAGAGGGTAAGTGGGAATGAAAGGCCATAGCTCACTCTTGGTGTGACGCTCCTGGTCCCAGCCACCTGGTTTGGGAATAACTGGAGGGGTACAGAATTTAGGTGTTTGGTTGTAGACACTGAAGTACACAAAAATGGTATACATTTTTCCAAATGATGCTGAGGGTTTTTCTAGACAATGTCAGTTAAGATAAAGATTTGGGTGTTAAACTGTCCAGGTTATTTGAAGACGGAAACCATTTTGTATGTTTCTTTGATGAACAAATATTTAATTAAGTCAGATATTTAATAATAACATATAGCTTTGGATTGACTGGACTTCAATGAAAACGAATGTCGTTAAAATTACTGGGGAAAATCATCTGCCTGTCTCCTAACAGTGCCTTGGTGTCTTGAGTGTTCCAACAGTCCACTAATGTTGACAAGTCTGGTTCTGGAGTCTAACTGGAACCCCATCAATAGGCCAAATGTAGTCACACACCCTATTTTATGGCAAAGAGTCGGTCTTTGGTTTCCAAAAGGCTTGGTGGAAACGGTGGCATTTAAAAGGATGAAGTATCGCACTCCCAAGTGAAGTCTGTTCTGCTTTCCTTGGCAGAAAGAGTTCATTTGAGAAGGTGGCCAGTACCGGGCCCTTCTTAGATCTACCTACAGGTGTTCTGGAAGGTGGATAAAGAGTCCTAACTTTGCCTCTTTTTTTCTACAGGGGAACAGAGGACCATCCTTGTGAGGCACACCTACAAGTTGCCATGTATGAGGAGGACTGCATCAAGTCCACAGGGGACTACTATCTCCTCTGTGACACTGATGGGGCCTGGGGCATTGTCTTGGAGTCCCTGGCTGCCATCGGTATAGTGGTCACAGTCTTGCTGCTCTTGGCATGTCTTTTTCTCATGCGAAGGGTTCAAGACTGCAGCCAGTGGAATGTCCTCCCCACCCAGTTCCTCTTCCTCCTGGCCGTGCTCGGGCTCTTCAGTCTCGCTTTTGCCTTCATCATCCAGTTCAATGAGCAAACTGCCCCTGTACGCTACTTTCTCTTTGGGGTTCTCTTTGCTCTCTGTTTCTCGTGCCTCCTCGCTCATGCCTCCAACCTGGTGAAGCTGGTCCGGGGTAGAGTTTCCTTCTCGTGGACAACCATTCTGTTCATTGCTATTGGTGCCAGCCTGCTGCAGACCATCATCGCCATTGAGTACGTGACGCTCATCATGACCCACTGCATGATGTTTGTGCACATGACACCCTACCAGCTCAATGTGGACTTTGTGGCCCTCCTGGTCTATGTCCTCTTCCTCATGGCCCTCACATTCTTCATCTCCAAAGCCACCTTCTGTGGCCCCTGTGAGAACTGGAAGCAACACGGAAGGCTCATCTTCATCACAGTGCTGGTGTCCATCATCATCTGGGTGGTGTGGATCTCCATGCTCATGAAAGGCAACCCGCAGCTCCAGCGCCAGCCCCAGTGGGACGACCCCGTCATCTGCATTGGCCTGGTCAGCAATGCGTGGGTTTTCCTGCTGCTGTACATCATACCCGAGTTCTGCATTCTCTACAGATCAAGTAAGCCAGAGTGTCCTGCCCCAGTCAATGCCTGCCAGGTGCCAACTTACCAACGCAGCTACCGAGTGGAGAACCAGGAAATCTCCAGAGGTAATTTCCTGGGGGATCCAGGGAGCAGGGAGGTGGGAAAAGTGGGAGAAGTGAGAGAGGGATAGGACAATAGGGTGAACCAGGCCTGTGGTTCACCCTATTGTCCTATCCCTCTCTCACTTCTGACACAAAGAAAATGGTCAGAACTGATGTGTGTGACTTCATAGTTCAGGCATGGAGATGAAGACACCCAGAATCGAGACTAAACTGTAAATGTACGGGGAGAGGCCAAGACAGAAATGAATGCCAGGCCCGACATTAAGAGGGCATGGCTGAGTGCTACATATTAATTGAACGTTTAAAAGTTAAAGCTGAGTGTTCATATTGGGTAAAGAAAGGCATCCATTATAAAGTGAGTTAACCAGCCCCAGGTGAGAGACCTGGAGGATGCTAACCCCAGACTTTGGACTATCAAGTGCAATGGTAATTTGTCATTTTTTAAATTTAAGTCTCAAAGCTGATTTGTCCAAACATCATAATAACTACTTCATAGGACTTCCTGCTTTTCAAACCAGGCATTGCTTGAAACCTTCAAGGTCTACAAAAAGCAACAGGAAGATCCATTTCAATCAGGATTTGAAGTAAAGGCTCAGATGTGTGATCATTAATAGAAATAAAACAACTTGCTCTGTGACATTTTCATAAAAATATCTGGGTCAGAAATTTATCCTTATACAAGACTGGCCACCTGACTGTATTTTGTTACAAAAGTAAACTGTGTTATCCATGACCCCAACAAACTGGTAGCACAGTGGCTAATTTGAGTTATCTGGAAATATGTCAAAACTCATTAATTCTTTCTGAAACATCTGGCCTATTATCCATAGCCCAATATCAGAATGTTACATCCATTTTTGTGTCTTAATAGGCATCTGATTTCTCACAATTTATTTCTAATGCACAAAGATGGATGTTATTGTATATATTGTATAGCACACATAATGTTCACTAAGCTCAAAAAATTAATAGAAGCTTTCCTTGTAAGTGCATAGACTTTTTTGAGCTATAATCTATGACTAATTATATATTCAAATTAAATCCTGTTCAGATAGACGCAACTATTAATTCTTTTGAGTTCAGTTAATGGAGAGCTAGGAATTGATGGGATACATCCATCTTTTAAGTTTATTGTTCTGGTTTGTGACAGAATTGCCACGTCAATCTTTCTCGAAACAACTTCTCCTAGGAAATAGGATAAAACCTATTATATTTGCTTTATTGTTGTTGTGTGTTTCCAGGAAACAAAGAGAGGGAGGGAGAAAGAAAGAACATAGAGCCTTAGAACCCAATACAACAAAATATTGCAATGATCAAGATTCCATATCCGGAGAATATTAGGCAAGTATTTAAAGGGTTCTGAGGAGCATCTTAGTTGAAGAGTCTGCAAACACAGTGCTTCCTGGGGGCACACTTACTACTCAAGCAGGATGAGAAAACCCATTTCTGAGCAGTGATCGACTCTCTCAATATTGTTTGATATTTTGGAGTCAGGGGTCAATAATATGGTGACAAGCACATAGATTGTGCTCTGAAATTGGACAGAATAATTGAAACTAAGCTTAGGGAACAGAATCAGAAATTAGGTATCCTGGAAATAATATAAATATAAAATTAGAAGAATATGATTAAAAGCTAATAAAGAGCACAGGTGTACATCTAACTAGGAAAGGCAAATAGACACACACTAGTCAAGAGCTAGACAAGTACAGTGTAACAGCAAGAACTTGAAAATCCTAAGTGTTACACAGATTGTCAGTTGACTATGGGAAAGGACCTCACCACGGCTTTAAGTTTTTGTTTGCTAAAAAAAATCATGACACGTTATAAATAGATGTGGGCCAGTGAGAACAAGTAGGCCATTGTCCTCCTCATTGGTCAATCTCTGGCAAACTAAAAAGAAACAAACAAACCAAAGAAACAAAGCATTCAGTTCTGGGACCCACTAACAAGAAGGGTAGAAAACCACAAAGATGATTAAAGCATTATAGCATCAGACCCACATGGAAAGGTTAAGACAATGAAGTTGAAGGGGCAGTTCTGAGCTGTGTGGACTTTCTGTAGACCATTCAAGTTCTCTCCAAATTCTGGACTAAACAAAGACATTTCGCTCAAGTCCATGAGGCCTGCTTTTGTCATGCGCCTCTTTTGATTAAGATTGTTAGCATTTGTGAGTCCGATCACATAATTATTTGATTAACCACTGGCTTGTGGGACCAGAATTATTTAGCTGAAAGAGGACTGTGACAAGGGGGACCAACAGGGAATGTCACAAGTCGGAAGATGCCTCTCCAGCAGGATGGTGTCTTGTGACTTCCTGTCTCCAGTGAAAGGCAAGGGTGGACATAGGTCCAAGTGAAAGCTGGAAGGGTGGAGATGAAATATGAAAACAAGAGTTGGTAGACACTGAACTAGATTGGCAAAGAGGAGTAAGGACTCCGTTTTCCTGGAATATTAGACTCTACCTCTCTGAAGTGGCTTACAGACTTAATTCCAAATGTAAAAATATCTGGATGGAGGATGAAAACGCAATCAGACAAACTACTCTGGCACCAAACAACTGGGAACAAATCTTCCATATCCTGTGTGCTACACGTTTTCTTAAAAAGCTACACATTAGTTGAATGTCTAAAAGTTAAAGCTCTTTTGACTGAAAGATTTTAATATGATATCATTTGCAGAGACGCTAAATATAGTAGAATATCAACCATGAGTCCTTTCTTATTCAAAGAAATCCCCTGTCCTAGTTTTGCCTGCTTTAACTGCCTAAGATTAATTAGAACGCTGCTATGTCAAGTTGCTAGACACGAGAGCCATTTATATTTGAAATGAGAAATGTGCAAGTATTATGTTCTTACGGGCATTTTTCCATTCAGTGTTTGAACATGAAAAGACAAACCTAGTCTGATTTTTTTTAAAGATGTTAAGGCAAAAATAATGAGCCAATAATGTAAAAATGACTATAAAATAATGCAAACCAAAAGAAAAATATCCCTGTAAATATAAGCCCTTTGGGGTGTTTGCCTTAAAGCAGATTCTATCTTTTGCTGAACATAGCCCTTTTAGGCAGTTTGCAACATTTTTTTTTTCTTCAAGGCTCCCACTTTACCAGCAGAAACCAATTTGATAAGGTAGTTTTTGTTTGTTTCTTCATGCGAACAATTCATAGAACTGCTCAAGAGCTACAGATCACAGAGAGAAGTGGTGCCTCAGGGGGAAGACAGTGAGTCTGGGCAAGATGCATTTGCTCTTAGGACGGATTAAGCAAGACTAATGATTTTAAGAAGATCTCGGGAGCAGCATGGGGGCACCAAAAGAGGAGGGAATTCAGTCTCACGTGTCCTGCCTCTGAGTTTCAGCTCTTTTTCCTGCCAACTTTGAGACCAAACTAAGCACCTCACTTCTAGGAATTCAGGCTCCTTGTCTTGAAATGGTGATTCACATTATGCCTGCTTCACATTACAGTGGAAGGTCTTACTCCACTCAGATTTCACAACACAAGGTGCTTGCAGGAATAATATAGAAACATTAAGTATACTGAGATGTAGATTTAATATATCAATATCATTTTTGATAAATGATGAACTACAGCTGGAGAATAAGCTTCTCTCTCATCTGGTCTGATGACAAAAGTAGGTAAACGTGAATTACCAGGGGCTGAGCGAGCGGGGAGTCTGGTTACCCCACAGGCGCAAAGTCAAACCATGGGTTCTGTTCAAAAAGCGATGAAGAAGGGAATTGCATTTTTACAGGATCCAACTACTCTAAGAAATGGCAGGAAGACGCTGGCAGAGCCACTGTTTTAACACCACTAGTGCAATAAAAGCGTACACAGGATAATACAGTGGATGGAGGGGTCTGCATGGTGCCATCCCGAGAGCCTTAGACATGCCCACTGACAGCACTGTGAAATACAGTCACTCCTCTGATCATCACTGTCCCTCTTGCAGTCCCATCAGGAAGCGAAGGGAACAAGAGGTTAAAGAGCCCGGTCCAAGGTGACACAGCTGACAATTAGGTGCACCTGGCTGAACGACTTCCACAAGCTCAACACTGGTGACACGCTGTGTCCTCCACCATCAGACCAGCAACACATGTCCCAAGCACGGGCCTGGCCTTACAGGCAGACGCTGTCCCCAGGGGGCTTATGGTCTTGTTGCAGGGACATTTAGTCTGTGACGGCACAAGATCATCCCAGGGGAACTGTTTTATGCTGTCTGGCTTTCAAACTTAAATAAAGCGTGTAGAGTATCAAGCCTAGAGGGACTTTCGAGATGATCTAGTGACGGCCTTTTATTTTACAACTGAGGAGAGCAAGGGCCACAGGTCCTGGCCCAGAGCCAGCGCTTCCTCTAAAAGTGACCAGAACCTTCAGCATTTTTGTGGCTAAAGCTTGTGTGCTTCTCCCAAACACACAAGTGCTAGCCACCTACAGACTTCCTCAGAAACTACAAAAGCACTCTCTTTTTTTTTTTTTAATCAGAGATTAAAAAGAAAAAGAAAAAACAAAAACAAAAGAGCTTCAACTGAGAATTCCTTTTTTGAGGGTCAGGAGCCTCTTGGCCAGGTCCAGAGTCTTCTCATCATCCTCCCTTGTGTCTCCAGGTGAATCTCTGACACTAACCCCATGCTTCCCTCCTTTGGCTTTCAGCCCGAGACAGTGATGGAGCTGAGGAGGATGTAGCATTAACTTCATATGGTACCCCCATTCAGCTGCAGGTAAATCTCATCTCCGTTCACTAGGGAAGGACGAGCGAGCGCTACTTCCTCAGGGCAGCTTTGTTCTTCAGCCAGGCTTCACTCCTGTACCCTTACTGACCTGAGAGGCAGGGCAGGGTCATCCCTTCCCGCACGTGGTGCTTGAAGCATCGAGAATAAAATCACACAAGAGCATACATTAAAGGCAATGCTGCCTTTTGTCTGTGCCTGAGACCCTGCTAATCCCCTCTGCCTCTAACACCAGCATCAGATTCTGATACAGGGGACATCCCTGGAAAGGAAAGCAGCTTGAGGGTTGGCGTGAGGATAGACAGGAGCAAGTGCACCTCTTTCGTCTTCAGGGAGAAGGGGAGCTGGTAAATGTGGTGAGCACTGAGTTGTTTTAGTATCCATGGTCTAAATCTGTCCCCCGAGCCCTGCCGGCTGCCTCTGTGAGTCACTATCTAGCTCTGGCAGTCCAGGCTGCCCCCAGGATCCTGGCTAGTTCTGTCTGGCTACGGTCTGTCACCGTCATCTGGAAGCCCAGATGCATGCACGGACCGTAATCCTCTCAACACAGAGGGAACACTGATGATTAGACACGGAGGTTACTTGCACGAATGTCACGATGGCTTGAAGACACACAAACCCAAACCATCCAAAAGACCACATTGGGACACAAATCTTCTATTATGGGGATCAGAAGTAACTAAATTTGAGTGGACATCATGCAAGGATGTGCGCTATTGAACGAGGCAGTTCTAGCTAAGCTAATCCCACTGGTTTGTTATCTGAGACGTGGCCTTTTCCTGAATGATTCAGGGACCAAGACACAGTGATGTCATTTGTTGTAATGAATCCTCTGGAGGACATTTACACTTTGAAAAACATCTATTATCGTCTCCAAGAATTTCTTGGATTGCTTTCCATTCCCAGTGGTCAACTAGTCAAGAATTTCGCACAAAGATTTATTCTAGTCAATGGCTAAGAGGGTGAGCATTCTGAATTGGATAGCCACATTTTTTATTTAAAAAAAGGATGAGGGGCCCTCCCTGGTGGCACATGTTAGAGCGCAGCACTGCAAGCTAGTCACAGCCGCTTCAGTGCGAGTTCGATCCCCGGCCCAGGAGCTGACCCACATGGCACAGCAGACCTCTCCTGTCTTGCCTACTGCACCCCCCAGCAGTGTGCTTCATTGATCTGCCTGTTCTGCTCTCCACTCTGTCTCCGGTGAATCCTCTCACCGCCCCTATACCTCTCACCTATACTCCAGTTCTGTATGCATAAATAAATCTTAAAAATAATAATAATAAGTAAATAAAGGGTGAAATGATAATATCTCGGACCTAGTCTTGCAGAGTATCATCCTCTATGTTGGCTCAGAAAGTTGATGATGGCTTTTCTTTCTCTCCAGACTGTTGACCCCACACAGGAGTATGTCATCCCAAGGGTTAAACTCAGCCCCCAGCAAGATTCAGGGTTCTGATGTCCACAGGAAACATGAGTGATGAAAACCCAGAAGACTACCCCCGTGCAGACTTCTGGAAAGCCCACAGAATCGCACTGCCAACAAAGAATCAACTCGTCCTTCCTTCCCTGTTTCCTGGCCCTTTTCAGCCCCCTCATCAGAAGGCTGCCCATCCAAGCATAATTACAATCTTGCTGGCCACCCAACTGTGACTCCGTGTCTCTTTCTTCGCCCATGTAACTGAAGGACCCTTCCTTAGCCATGCTGGAAAGAATTGATGCCTCTTACTAATAGCACCAAAAGAACCTGATCTGGAGAAATTAGGGTCGTGCTAATGGGACAAAGGATAGAGGAGACTAGCCACTTCCTACTGGGGCCCTTACATGTGACTGACCCAAGTTATGCAGAATCCTCAGGATCCCTACAGTTGGGCATTTGGCATAACTCGGACATGCCACCGGCTTGCAGGTAGGCTGGCTTTCCCCCATGGTGTTACCACCCCGTGCCAGGGAGGATGGCAGAGACCTGCTGGGGTCAATGACCTGCTTTGATGAACCAGTAATAGCAAAGGGAAGAGCCACCCCAGTTGATGCTCATAAAGGATTTTAGCTACTGCACATAAAAAGCGGAGTCTGCCTGTCTTGGTCTATGACGAGTCGATGCCTCTGCACTAATTACTTTGCCTTCACTCCTCCGGCAGCTCCTCCTCCTTCCCACTGGACTCCTCCATCCTTATACATACTTGTTGCATATCCCAGAATCACTCAGAGCTGTGCCACCAGAGGCTTGTTAGGGTCACGTTCAGCCCTCTCACCATGCAGATGAGAAAGCAGGACCTTGGAGAAACAGGACTTACCCGGAGTCCCACAGTGGTTGGTGGTGGGCAGGTCTTCTGACTCACGGGACACGCCTCCTCCCACTCTGCCAGGCTGCTCCATGCCTTTGGTATTAATGCGTCAGGCATACACCCCCTGAGAACCAAAGGAGCTATTTAAGATTAGAGTGGGTTTAGCGCCTGCCATCTGAAATCAATCTGAAAAAATGCTACGACTGAACATCTAAAAGTGCCATTTCAAAGAACAACGTACAGCACAGATTGCTCAATATCAGCGTCTTATACTTCCGGAGCAACTGCCAGGGAAAAGTTCTCAGACTCAGCCCAAGGCGCACAAGGCAATGATGTTCCTTTGCCAGAGCTTGCATTTTTGTAGGGGAGAAAACACAAGGCAGAGGGTCTCAGGAATACAGCTCCTTCCTTTGGAATACAAGGACTTGAAAATAATAGGGCTTGTTAGTGCCAGGAGCAGCCAGAATCCAGGCCCCCAGCTGCAGTCCAAGAACTCAGCCTCTACACAATAGAAATGTTCACATCTATTTTTCTGCTTCACTCAAATTAGCTGCTCTTTTTGAAATCTGTGCCCTGAGCAATGTTATCAGTATAAACCAAGACCTCAGGGAGCACCAGTTTGATTTTCTGCCCTTATTGATAATAAAATTTTAAGAGAAACTGTTTAAACATTAAGACTCTGAACTATTAGGTGGTGCATTATTTAATAAACCCATAAAGCATCTGATTTGAGAACGAAACCAAATCACATGACCCTACATTCTCTCTGGAAGAAAACCATCATCACGGCATGGTAGTGTTGATCCCAAAACACTCAACACCTGCAATGTAATTGTATTTTGCTTTGGAGGCAGGAGATGTTTCTGAAGGATTGGCTGATAAAAATTTTTTTTTAAAGATTTATTTATTTGTGCATACAGAACTGGGGTAAAGGCCAGAGGCTCAGGGGCGGTGAGAGGCTTCACCAGAGACAGAGCAGGGAACAGAACAGGCAGATCGACGAAGTACACTGCTGAGGGGAGCAGCGGGCGAGTCAGGAGAGGTCTGCCACACCATATGGTCACCTCCGGGGCAGGCAGGAATCAAACTCATGCGGAAGTGGCTTTAGATTCTCAGTGCTGTGCTTTAACCCGCTGCGCCACCAGGGAGGGCCAGACTGGTAAATTTTAATAAACCCATTGAAGCCATACAATGGCTAATACTGTTTCTAAAAATGTTTTCCCAAAATTAGTAAAGGCAAAACTGAGCCGCTGGGTGCCAGATCGCCTTTGATGCTACAGCACAATGTCACCAAATGTTGGGTTATCCTTGAATGGAACCTGGGTCACTGTAAGGTGGCAAGAGTTTTCTGATTTTATCTATGTTAAAAAAAGGGTATGAATAAAAAACTTCTTTATGAAGTAGCTTCCTAGTGTAATGGTTATTTCACTTGAATGAGTATCAGCAAAATACCTTCCTGGGTAGAGTAGGAATACCCTTAATTTGTGACTGCCCCCCCAAAACACATCAAAGAATTGTCTCCCTCAACATTAAATTTCACCATCTCCCCATAAACATAAAGAGTCTTCTGTTTTTCATAACTTATTTCCACCTGTGGTCTGCTCAAGCTAAAATTTTCTTAGTCTATCCTCTATATCTTCCTCCTTCTTTCAAACAAGCTGTCCCCTTAGCTAACTAAGATCATATCTACTTCATATTGGCCAGATCCATGACTTCTTTGCCTTCTTTTCAAAGGATTTTTTTTTTACATCATTCTTCATTTTGTGCATTTTTCCATCTCAGCTATAATCCCCATGGGCCTCCATCACCAATTCACCCATGTGCCATCACCACATCAAAGGATATTTTTATGCATTCAAACTATGACTTATTTACATTTCCAACATGTAAATCAAGAAGAGCTTGAATTCTGAGATAAATGGTTTGACATCTAAAACAGACTTTTCCTTGGAGTTGTTACAAATGTCTTAATGACTCAGGCCACTTTAAGCTACAGGTGTCTTGGAAGAGATGGTGCTTGACACTCTTCAGAAATAGATTCATTAGAATTAAAATCGCAATTAATGAATATCAGAACTTATTGATTCAAAGGACTTCAAAGTGGTTCCTTCAGGAGGTAAAGGATATTCTCATTGCTTAAAACACCATCAGAATATCTTTTCTAGGAATTGCCTTCAGGAATGGCTTAAGAAAATCAGTAGGATTAGATTAGTCAAACTGGTCAAATCAGAGAGGTGAATTCAATGATGCCTTTTTAAAATTGATATTCTCTATCCCATAGAGAACTACCAACTGCACTTTGGAAATGTCATTGGCTATTTTTCTAGTTAGTGGAAATGTTAAGACTTGAATCATATTTAGAATGCAGTTAAATTAAGTCCAGGTATGAAAAAAAAAATTCCTAGATCATTACTGGTAGAATCCTCCAAGCAGATTTCAGTGTGAAAATTAAGAAAAGTTTATTGATGTATGTGCTCTTGGAGTAAATGACTCACCTGTAAATATTTGATATTTGACATGAGATTTGTTTGTACTTTATTTTACAAATACATTCTTAAATCAGGGGTTAGACATATATTTTCATTTCAAATTTCATATGATCTCAGTCACAGTTCGTTGGGTAACTGTTAATTTTAGGACTCAAGATAAACAATGCTGGTTGGAATTTTAATTGTGTCTATCATTACTCACTAACTGTAGGCTAAATGGAGTGTATGCAGTTATGCAGATACAGAGTTGCACAGATGTAAAACAGATAGTGGAATATATGAATTTTAGCATTGTACATATATTTGCATTTATGGAAATGACACATTTTTACTCATTAGCATGTCCTCTAAAATAAATGGACCAAGAGAGAGGTGTACTCTGCTTTTAAAATTCCTTTTTTAATGAGAAATTCACCTCTTAAGTATTCTGCTGTTAAGAATTTAAGGATTAGCACATCTTCCTAACCCAGGTTCCATCTTCTTATACCTGCTGCAAAGGCATCATTTCCTTGTAATTTCCATCTGGACTTTATTTGTAGGTAGAAGAAACTTCATCTGCAATTCATTTTTAAATTCCTAATGTTGAATCAGAGCCTTATCCCCAAGGCAATTTATTTCTGGAAAAAACTGAACTTTTCGATTTCCATTTTGAATATATAGCTGATTAAAAGACTGCTGCATCTCCCTGTTAGAAGGGCTTTATTTTAGAGACAAATAAAAATATACAGAGAAGAAAATAGGAGATACCTGTAGCCAAATTAGATCTTAGAGCATAAGGATCCTTCAAAATGACTGGTCCTTTAGGCTAATGATTGTTTATTTTTTAAGAGCAATTTACACTTATGGTATTTTACATCTTAGCAGTTCACCATTTTCAAATGGCTTCCACATCTGCTCTCTCATTTAATATAATGGATGGGTTAGGCAATTTACTTTCATTATCTTATAAAGATACAAAGAATCTCATCTGCAACTGTGTTTGGGTCATGAGTTGCTGGCTTTTGAAGCCTCATCTGTACCACATAGCCCACAGAAGCTTTCCTCATGGGCAGAAATGTCCCTTTCTGAAAGACAGTCCCTGATAGAAGATGCTTTTAGCATGGATTTTAGTTATTTCCCTGTCCTGCTGGTGGTGATTCATTTCTTTCTTTTTTTTTTTTAAGATTTTATTTATTTATGCATACAGAAATGGGGTACAGGCTACAGGCCAGAGGTGCAGGGGTGGTGAGAGGATTCACCAAAGACAGAGTGGGGAGCAGAACAGGCACCGCTGAGAGGGGCAACAGGTGAGACAGAAAAAGTCTGCCGTGCCATGTGGATCACCTCCGGCACCGGGGATCGAACTTGCACTAAGGTGCCACAGCCCGGCTGACCTTTGCAGTACAGTGCTCCAACCTTCTGTGTCACCAGGGATGGCCCTGGTCATTCATGTTCTAAACACCAAAACAACTGACGGAAGTACTTACTTAGGAAATAAGGGACAGCCATGTTTTTTTAAGGAAAGGGTAGGCTCCATCACTTATAAGTACTATGTGTCAAATGCTCCCAAACTGCCTTCCAGGTATGTGGTAGGTAGAAATACAACTTTAAAGTTGTGTAGTGCTTTGAGACTAAATCTGGCCAATAAGTTGGAACAGAGGGGCCTCCCTAATGGCACAGCAAGCACTTAAAGTCTCAGCACTATCAAGCTACTGCCAGCCACTGCAGCATGAACAGGAGTACAATCCCCAGCCAGAGAGCTGACCCACATGGCACCTCTCCTGACTGTCCCCCACTGCTCCCCTCAGCAGTATTTCAGAAGAGCTGCCTGTTCTGTTTCCCATTCTGACTCTGGTGAATCCTCTCACCCCCTGCACCTCTCACTTACCCCCCAGTTCTTGTGTGCATAAATAAATAAAATAAGTCTGTTTTGGTAAAGATTTATTTTTATAGATATAGAACTAAGGTACAGCCACAGGTGCAGAGACAGTGAGAGGATTCACCAGAGACAGAGTGGGAAGCATAACAGGCAGACTAATGAAGTACACTGCTAAGGGGAGCAGCAGGTGGGACAGGAGAGGTCTGCTGTGCCATGTGGGTCAGCTCCCTGGCTGGGGATAGAACTTATGCTGAAGTGCCTGTTGATAGCTTTGCAGTGCTGTGCTTTAACCTGTTGTTCCACCAGAGAGGGCCCTAAACTTAAAAAAAAAAAAAAAAGTTAGAGCAGAAACAAGGGTACTTCCAAGATGAATTTCAGTCAGAAGCAGTTCACTGTGGGATCTTTTTCCTACAGTATGACAAACAATGCTTCAGTAGTGCCTGTCCCATCTCTCTGGCATCCAGGATAAACAGGCAAAATAAGCAAAAAACAATAATGGATAATTAAATTTTTTAGCCACAAAGGTTTTGGGATTCATTGTCACCTTGTTAGGGGGAAAGAATGTCCTGAATGAACTCTGCAGATACAGGCTTTGTGGACTCTACCTCCTACTCCAGTCACTGAAACTACAACTCCCAGCAACACCAAAGGGAGGACTGTGAGGACCCAAGGGCGGGCCTAAGCAGCCATTTTGACACTTTTGGATATATATAAGGAGACATGTTGAGCTGAGGCTCTCTGTCCCTTGGCCTCATGGCTGGAGGCTGGTGCCTTGGCTCTTGATGCGCTTCCAGTGTGCTATTGGGTTCCCAGTCAGTGGAACTAATAGGATGCTCTAGTTAACTTGTCTCTCTTTCTCTCTCTTTTCCTGGGTTGTTCCTTTTCTTTCCCCTTTGTAAACAAACCCACTATTGACCTTTTTGTGGTGCCTGCAGTGCAACTGAATCTTAAGCGCGCCAGTGGGGACCCACAGACAGGCAGCCCAGTTCACACTGGGTTGCCCTGTAACAACCTCAAATGGCCAATCCCTTCCAACAGGCAGAGCCCCCAGACAAGTCATTTGGTCTCCTGGAGTAAAACAAGGAGTCACTTGTCTGCATAACTTCCTTGACCACCTGCCATCCAAGTGTTCTTCAAAGACCTCCTCAGATGAAAGAAGCTCTGCCCTGCTCCTGACTGACAGATGCCAGGTTGGTCCCCAGCCCCGTGGCTCTGGCAGGTCACGTAATTACAACTCACTGAGGTAGCCGCCACCATAAAAGCGTGCAGAAGGTGAGGCGGTAACTGGAAACATAGAGTCACTCTGTCTGGGAGGCTGAAGGCAACAAAGACTTCATTGCAGAGGCCAAAAGCCACAACAGTGGGTAGGAACTCCTCAGGCAGAGGAAGGAGGGGAGGAGCTTGGACACAACATGAAGACTTCATTGGATGAGTTAGAAAAACGTGCCCTATTTGGGTGGATAAATGAGAAAAAGCACCTTGCCACGCCAAAGGATGCAGCGTCATGCCCAAGCACGGTTGGGCAGTTGGGGCCTGGCTGGCTGCCAAGCCAAGTCTACTTCTCAGCCAGATGTCTTCATGCTGGGCAAAAATAAACAAAAATGAATGATGCAATGTAATGACCCAAATTTGCAGAACAGGAAAAAAACACCTGGGTAATGCGTAGCTGCCAGGAAAGCCAAAGGGTCTAGGAGAACTGCAAGGCAGAGCAATAATGCAGGAAGAAACATTCAAAGTGGGGAAAGTGGGCCCTCCCTGGTGGTGCACCGGGTGAAAGCACATCATTGCGACGCTGGCCAGCTGCAACCGCTTCAGTCACCAAAGACGTGACCCACATGGCACAGAAGACGTTTCCTGACCCGTCTGCTGCTTCCCTCAGCAGTGTACTTCATCCATCTGCCAGTTCTGCTCCCCGCTCTGTCTCTGGTGAAGCCTCTCACCCCCACACCTCTGGCCTGTACCCCAGTTCTGTGTGCATAAGTTAACAAACAAACAAACAAAATCTTAAAAACAAAGCGGGAAAAGCCATGGAGAAGGCTGAAGAGCTGGGCGCTGTCAGCACATCTGGGACTGCCACTAGGCAAGAAATCTCAGGCCCCGTCCCAAGTGCCCTGGAGCACCTGGTACTATTGACTCTTAGCAAAATGCCCTCCCCCATGTTTTGCACCAAGTGCAAAAAGTCAACAAAACTCCTGGGTCATTGCAACAACTTGGATGGAGCTGGAAAGGATCATGCTTAGTGAAATAAGCCAGAAAGAAAAGGAAAAATACTGGATGGTTTCACTCAAAGCAGGAGCATAAAGGACTTGGGGTGGGGAGGAGGGGAGAGGGGGGAGGGCTAATAATAATGAACAGCTATATACCACAGACATTTTACCGGGGTGGAGTGGGGAATGGGATCAAATGGGAGGGGGAGTGCACGGGACTATGGTGATGGCGCAGGGTGATGTGGTGATGGGAAGCCCACGGGGATTACAACTGGGATGGAAAAAGACACAAAATGATGTAAAAATAAACTATTATAATTTTTTAAATTGCCCCATTAAAAAAAAAAAACTCCTCAGCTCCTCAGTCAAAAAGTCTAAAGCCTTCATTGACCTCTGCAGCCTTTGTCAGTCCTCAAAACCACAGGAGGGACAGGGTGGCTGCACAGCCTGCACCGCCCGGAGGAGACACGATGCTGGCAGGAGCCACGACGCCAAAACGCCACGACGCAGGGAGGAGCCACGCCCACACGGAGTAACGCGAGGTGGCCCAGGAAACTATGCGTGAGCGCCTGCTTGTGTGACATCTTGATGTGTTGTTTATCAGCCACTTTTTGGCACTCGTTCTGATTTTTTAACACATTGTCACAGATGTTATTTATCTTGAACACTGAGGGTTCAGTCCCTCCCTCAAGTTTCCAGTTTCGTGTCCAGGGTGGGCATCTCTGTCTCTGCCACCTGGTTCCCATCCCAGGCTGCACATTAAAATCACCTGGGAAGATTTTGTTTTATTTATTTTTGTTTTTATTGTATTTTTTTCTTTACTGGGGAACACTGGTATACCACATTGTAAATGATTTAGGGGTGCAGGTTCACATCCCTTCAGATGTAGTAACAGATGTAGTAACCACACAGGGCCACCACCAAAGCACCAGAGTCCAGTGGGCATCTCCCCCTGTGCTCCCCACTCGCACCCTCCTCCGGTAGCTTCAAGCCATCCATGGCCTGATCTCACCGCATGTAATGCAATTAAATCAGAATTTCTGGGAATGGAGCCCAGGCTTGGGTATGTTTTAAAATCTTTCCAGATGATTCTGTTTGGCAGCCATGATTGCAAACCACTGCCTTTAACAGATCATTAGGATGAGACATAAGAATGAGAACCCGGAGAAGTCAGGACCCGGGCCTGGGTAGCTAAGTGGATGATGATTCCACCATCTAAACAGAGAGGCAACCCAGGAAGAGTCTGGAGTAAGCAGATTTGGGGAAGCAGAAGATAGCAAATAAATACGGTTTTGAACCCACTCAGTTTGAAGTGGAGATGCACAGTGAATGATAGGGCAGTGGCATTCCAGTAGAAACACAGTCGAGAAAGAACTTAGAGGTAAAGGTGGGCTCTGGGGGCGGGGAGAGGAGATTATACAAAGGGTATGAGGAGACGGTAACCCCCGGTACCTGGCGGTAGAGATGGCCGCCGTCCTGGCAAGGGTCCTCTGTTACCTCTGCCTTCTGGTTCCACCTTCCACACTGCGGTCTCCTCCAAGATGGGGGGGGGGGGCGGCTGAGTACTGTTGCAGAACCCCGCGAGAGGCCCCAGGGAATTCACCAAGCGGGATGTGAAAAGATTTTTTCCTATGGATTTAGGTTCCAAGGCTGGAGAGGCAGCTGCCAGGGCTTGCAGAAAGACGACTGGCCGAGTGACAGTTGTAGTGAACTCACCAAGCCCTTACCCAAACCTGCCTCGGCAGGAGAACCCCCTGAGATACACGTTACCAATGTAAATTTCATACTCATGAATTTCTTACCCAGACCTATAAGAACTCCAAGAGAGAATCCTGGGACTTTACATATGTTTAAAGTCCCCATGTGACTCTTAAGATGGAGTGAGTTTACAGGAAGAGTTGTTCTATTTACCAAAAGGAAAAAAAAAAAAAGGCGTCTGGTTTGGTCTAAAGTGTAGCCACGACTTCTGCAGTGGATCTCCTGCAGCAGAAGTGTCGGCTTGATAAGGCATGATCAGTGCAGAAAGCTGGAGTCCTGTCCCTCGGAGCATTCACATTCAGTTTGCATCTTTTTCTCTTCCCCTGTGGGCATCATGTCACCCCACCCACATCTGCTGCACCACATTGATCAAGGGGTCCCCAGCCAGGACACACCATTTAGTATTCCAAAGAGAAAATGTTGGCAGAAGCATTTACAGCCTTAAAATTTAGAATAGATAAATCTTTCAGAGCCTATTTGATGACAGTCATCTATTTCCAGTTTGGTTTTTACCAAACTGAAAGACACTCCTTCATCCATTTGGTTCAAATCGGTTTAGAAAAGTAATACATTTGGGTGGAGGTTGTAATCTTTGGAGGGGAATCCATCTACAATGCTTCTCTCATTTTTGCTTAGGTTCCTTTATATCTGTGGTTTGGTCTTGTGTGGTTCTCCTAGGGAACAGCACTTCCCCAAGCTGGACCAAGAAAAAGCCTTCAGGAGGTAAAACCTAGTCACGACAAAATGCAGTCCAGTCCAAAGAGCGCAGGATTTCCTTTCTCTCCAAGCCTGCAGCCTGCTTCACACTGGATTAGTGTCCTTGTATGGAAAAAGGAAAACAGCTGATGGTTGACCAGCTGAAACCCATCAAAATTCTTTCGAGCTAAATTGGCAGTAAAGACACCTGAACACAGGTTCTTGGCCTTGCTGTCTGCGTGAGCTGCTATAACCCAGGGGGAACTTGAGTCAAACAAACAAAATCCTTCTCCCAATGAGTCTATTCATTCATCAATAAGCGCTTATGTGCCGTCATTGCACTGCACCCTGGGGACCGAAGGGCAAATGACAAAATTTCCTGAGACATACAGAGCAGTGAATCCATGAATATGTACAATGTCAAATGATAAGTGCTCTGGAAAAACAAGCACCTGAAGACGGCCAGAAACTGACCAGCGTGCAAGGCCACTGCGAGGAAGCCACAGATGAGCTGAGATGCTCACCTGTGAGTGCTGTGAGGGGACAGTGGTGCTCTGGGGCTAGAGCCAGCCTCTCCAGGGAAGGACTCTTGGAATACTTGTCTCCTGATTTGAACACTGAGAACTTGGAGGCTCATGTCCAAACAGGGCTGGTGAAGCAATTAGAGAGGCAAGGAACCGTCAGCTGGAGGAAAGGGGGCCGGTGTCGATGCCCTCCAACCCGGGGGGTGGGCAGCAGCCCAGACTTAACCATGTCTTCCAATGAACAGCATAATCCCCTCACCCTACCCCCACGTGCCTTAAAACCTGTCACTTGCCAATAGCCCAGTAGGTGATAATCATGGGGCAGAGGCCCTGCTCAGGCCCAAACCAACAGCCTATACAGGCTCCTTGGGATGCGCCTGGATGAGATATAAAGATTCTATCATCAAATTGCCTCTCTCTGTATATGAGAAGGTCTTTCACACTAGGACGCACTTCTGCAGTTTTCTGGGGCAAGCAGGAATTTGGAAAACTGTAGAAAGTGAGATAAGGCCATCAGGAAGTGACACAGCCCTAAGGGACATGAGGCAGAGAGCAGACACCAAGGTGACAGGGGTGGGTCAGCGGGGGGCCTGCGTCCCTTCTCTGCGGCACAGTCAGCATCCCCCTCTCAGGCAACTGGTTTGATTTGTCTGTGGCCTGGTGGCACGCAGGCCTATCGACAGCGCTGGGCACTAAGGGTGGCAATTTTTCTTTGTAATATGCTAAGAGTAGGGTTTAATGTTCTCATCCTCATGGACTCAGAGGGAGGAATCTTTGCACAGTGTCTAGGTCTATCAGATCCTTACAATGTATGCTTCACATATCACAAGTTGCTTTGTCAGTTATATGTCATGTCAGAAAGCTGAAAAGTGCAATAGAAATTTTACCTTGAAAAAAAGGGTGATGAGGGCCCTCCCTGGTGGCACAGCAGGATAAAGCACAGCACTAAGAAGCTAAAGCCACTTCCGCATGAGTTTGATCCCTGCCTGCCCCAGAGGTGACCCACATGGTGCTGCAGACCTCTCCTGACCTGCCGCTGCTCCCCTCAGCAGTGTACTTTGTCAGTCAGCCTGTTCTGCTCCCTGCTCTCTCAGTGGTGAATTCTCTCACACCCCACACCTCTGATCTGTACCCCAGTTCTGTACACATAAATAAATATTTTTAAAAATTTAATTTCAACACACACACAGTAATGCTTGCAGTCTGGGGGAAATAGCCAGCTGCCAGTTAGCTGGCTGATGTCCAGGTGTTTTGGGACAGGGTCGGAGAAGAAGAGTGCAGCGGGGGGTGGGGGAAAGGCCAAAATCGGGGCAAGGACCCCCTATTGAATGTGCCAGGGCCTGTGTCTTTGGGGAGTTGCTTGTCTTCACACACTGACCCCTCTTCCATGATGGTGGGCCTCCTGGGAACTGAATGGAAAAACCAACTTCTTTTACTAGCAGGTGCTGAAAAGAGATTAAACCCATCTGCCTAATGTCACAGAGGGCTTGTGACCCTGGAAATTGTGACTCCATGTTTTCCTGAATTTCTGATTCTCAAGTCCATAACTTGAGCTTCACCTTACCATACTTTTTTCATTATTTGTGCAGGTCTCTGATTTTATAGTCCTTCCTCCGACATAGCAGCCTTCTGCCCTCACACTTTCTCCCCAGCTCAGCCTTGGTCTCATCCCTTGTCCCCCACCTCACCCCAGGCTGTTACCAGTCCAACACTCCCACTGACCCTCACCCGCTTCCCAGGTGTTCAGCGAGTCCCTGGCTTATGGCCCAAGTGGCTGAACCCAGCTGCTCCAGGAAGCCACAAACCTTTGTGTTCTACTGAGCAGTACAAATCACAGGATTCCTTCTTAGCCATTAATCACTCTGAGAACAATGCAGACTAGTTTTTTGTAGCTTTTGTGCAAAGAACAAAATTGAGCAATTTGTCAGGTATTGACTGCATGCATCTGAAGTCAGCAGGGCACCTGGTTCTCTAAAGATCAGGTGCCTTCTGGCCCTCCCTGGTGGCGCAGCAGGTTAAAGCACAGCACTGAGAAGCTAAAGCCACTTCCACATGAGTCCGATCCCCACCTGCCCCGGAGGTGGCCACATGGCGTGGCAGACCTCTCCTGACCCGCCCGCTGCTCCCCTCAGCAGTGTACTTCGTAAATCTGCCTGTTCTGCTCCCCACTCTGTCTCTGGTGAAGACTCTAGCCACCCCTGAACCTCTGGCCTATACCCCAGTTCTGTATGCACAAATAAATAAATCTTTAAAAAAAAAAAAAAGATCAGGTGCCTTCGCAAGGGCGTGCAGTCACGACATCCACAGTGAGGAGCCGGTCCATGTATTAGCATATCCCCTTCCAGTCTCAAGCAAGGCCTTGCAGGGCTGGGATCCACATCCGGGGAGTGGATGCCGGCCTCCGGTTCTAGCCGTGGCTAAGAGGTAAGGCACCTCCAAGCAACAAGGGGGCTTTCCTCATCCCCTTGAGGTTTGGAAGCCTTTGGGCTGCAGGTGCGGGAAAGAGACCCAGCAGTCACACTCTCATCCTCCATGTACTCAGCCGGCCCAGGCTTCTGCTGACTGTGGGCTCCTCCTGGCTTCACCAGCTGGTGCCTCAGGACGTAGCTCCGGACTGCAGACCCACCTGCCGTTCCCGGGAGATACTACAGCAAGTGTCAGGCTCAGCCACCCTTGAGGTTAGCGGGCTAATCTGTCATCTCGGGAGCCCAACCTCACCTGGCAACGTGGCTGAATGGGCAGCTCAGTTGTGCAGTCTCCGGGAGCACAGGGAGCAGTGGATGTACAGACCAGCCTCACACGAGGCGGGGGTGAGTGTGAGGCCAGGTGTCCGGAAGGGCAACAAGGGAATCCGGGAGCTGGACATCACAGTCTCCTGGCAGCCAGGAAGGCCTGCTGAACTGTCTGTTCAATGCATTCTTTTTTTTTTTTAAGATGTATTTATTTATGCAAACAAAACTGGGGTACAAGCCAGAGTTAAAGCAGGGGGTAGGTAGATCACCAGAGACAGAGTGGGGAACAGGAAGGCAGATGGATGAAGTACATGGCTGAGGGGAGCAGCGGGAGGGCCAGGAGAGGTCTGCCGCGACATGTGGGTCACCTCCAGGGCGGGGATCAAACTCACACTAAAGTGGCTGCTGCGTCCTAACCATTGTGCCACCAGGGAGGGCCCTCAACTCATTCTAAAAAGCTAGCTGGAAATCAAATGTTAAGGCGGTTTCTTGGCGGTGTTAAGTCCCCATCGTCTAGAGTGCTGGCTGGCTGATTGAAGCGTGCCTTAAAGGTTCAATTCCTGTCTCTAGCTTATTGGCATTTGGTGGTGACAGGTGGCCTGAACTCCAGACTTCTGGCTCTAGAACCTGCAGGAAGAGCATGGAACTGGCTATATGGACATGTGTGAAGAACCTCGGTTTCTGGAGTGAATGCGTTGCAAGAATCATGAGAAAGCTGCAGAAAGCGGTGTCTGCAGCACTTGGGGCTGTGGCTCTGGCCCTACCCCAGCAGATCTGGGGACCGGAAGAATGAAGCTCTGATGCCTGCGGGGGCTCCTGAGCACATTCAGCAGCCGAGGGCTGTGTGTTTGCCCAGTACCTGGGAGTCTGCAGTTTATGGTTGCAGAGATCAGAGCAATTTGATGAAATTAAAAAATGAGTCAAATCTGAAACCTATACTCATCACAGGCCCAGCGTTTACAAGAAGCTGGCAATGTTCTCACGACAGGAAATGCCACAGATCCCCAGCTGCTTCTGGGCTTTCCGGGGGTGGCTGTGCCTGTGTGAGCGGACCCACATTTCTCACGGGAGCCTCGGAGCTGCTCTGTGGCTGTGGAGGCCTTGTCTCTGTCATTAAGCTGATGTTTGCACAACTTTTCTTTTTATTCTGTGGAGTTTGGCATTGCAAGGCGACTTTTCGTAAAAATTCCCATGGCTCTTCTCCTTTGGTTACTTTTCAAAACAAGGTCCAACCCCAAAAGAGGCTGATGCCTTATCATTTACAAGAACATTCTTTGTATGTCATGTCACTTGTGGTTATAACCAAGGCTTCGGTCCTGATTAGAACAAACCGAATACCAGAACCAGTACTCAGATGAAATGGCCAGAGGCTGCCCCCCAAATCTTCCAGAGGAAGCCTCTGACTACCCCAAGGTGGGTGGGGTCTTCTCACTTGGAGCGGCTTTCTCCAGAACGAAGACATATGTGGCATGTTGAGAGTCATTAGCAGCTCTGAAGCCTAATATTTGAGAAAATATGCCTGAAAAATGCCTGAGCTAACAGCTTTTTTTAAAAAAAAATTATGCTCTGTCCTCCTCTTTGTGTAGAAAGGGTTGTCAAATCTAAGTATGGACACATTAAAGCAGACACTAGCACTAGTTCATCCTTCATTTCAAATCCTGGCTGATTTTGTGATTTCAGAGAACTAATATTCGGCCGACTCTTTTGTGGAAGAATCCCTGGTCCGTTTTTATAGGGATGTTAGAAGGTAGGGTAGGTGTGGATAACAGCCCCTGGGAGTCTCTCCAGCTGCTGTTCACACAGAACAGTAACTGCTGCATCCCATGTGGTGACGAGAAGTGGGACCTCACTTTCTGCCCGTCTGTGCACTATCAGGTGGGTGCCTGCTAAGGAGAACTGTAGCCTTTGCACTTGAACTTAGTGTGTAATGCACCTATGGTGACTGGTTGGACTGTTGCCTGGGTTGGTAACAAAGGATTGCCCACTGAAAATAAAAGGGGGAGGGCCTCCCTGGTGGCGCAGCTGGCTAAAGCACAGCACTGTAAGCTAGCCATTGCTTCAGTGTAAGTTCAATCCCCTGACCCGGAGATGACCCACATGGCCAGCAGACCTCTCCTGACCGGCCGGCTGCTCCCCCCTTCAGCAGTGTACTTCATCAATCGGCCTGTTCTGTTCCTCACTCTGTCTCCGGTGAATCCTCTCACTGCATCTGCACCTCTGGCCTGTACCCCAGTTCTGTATGCATAAATAAATAAATCTTTTTAAAAATCCTAAAATAATAATTCTCTTTCTGAGATGCTTCATCCAAAAAAATGGGAAGAAAACTTGCATTAATCTACCATGAAAAACTGTACAGGAAGTCGAAGGCTGACAGGGGCTGGAACCCCCGCCACAGGAGATGAGGAACCGGGTGCAGGCTGTGACCCCACTTGGAGCTCCTGGGAGCAATGGACCAGCTCCGCCTGGGGAAAATGAGGACTCGACTTTCACGGCCTCTGCCTTTGGCTGGGGGCTTCGGCAAGTAGCTTGTGGTGGCCCTGCCCATGCTGGGTCTCCCCCCCCCACACACACACCCCTCCCGCAGCTTACACACAGAGGGGAGAGAAGAAACCAGGGGAAGGAAGGCAACCAGGAAAGCAAGGGAAAATGAGAGGAATGTAAAATACAGAGTGAACATGGTCATTTTATTTTTTACTCAAACACCCTCTTTAGAGGGGAGAAAGCGAGTCTGCACCTGCCACCTAAGCATTGGCGGTAGAAAGAGCCAGTCACAGAAATCCAGCGCCGATGTTAGTAACTAAGGGCCTTCCTCTCCCAGGAGGGCGGTGGGACACCCGCTAAGAAGCGCTGTGACCTGAAAGCGTCCACCCTAAAGGGCCATGGCAAGGTGCAGGTGCTTGTGAGTCAGGTGCCCAAGTACTGCCAGCAACACCTGGTTCAGCCCCAGGCCCAGCAAAGCGCTGTCTGCCCTGGTGGAGGAGATTCCAGAGAGCGACCCCGGGTTGAACCTCAGGCGCGAGGCCAATTTCTCCACAGCGGTGGACACTTTCTGACGCTGCCACCTCCGTTCTGAAATGCTCCCACGTTTCAGACTGGGGCTGGCGCAATGGAAGGCCACAAATCTGGCAACAGAAGGACGTGGGCACAGCCAGATGAGCTGGGCGCAGTTCAGTTCTTAGCTGTAACAACAGGTCTAGAAATGCAGGAAGGAAACCCAGAGACGCTGGCTAGGAAACGCGGGTTTTACCAGTGCATTTCCAGGGCCGGGCTGTATTGGTTCAGGCTGTCCACTTCCCTGACAAAAGCCAATGTCCTCACTTCACAAACACGAGCCGACACTAACAGCAACAGCATGAGAGACCACTGTGTACGGATGCCAGACGGCAGGCAGATGAGCTGGGGATACTTTGGAGAGTTTCACAAAAATAAGGCAGGGCGATGAAACTCTGGCACGGGAGATGGGGAGAAAATTCCTTAGAGCTAATGGGAGGGAAAACACAAGCAGTTCATACATACAAGCTTTTAAAACAGGACTTACTGCCTCTAGCCCACGGAGAAGCTGCAGTTCTGCCTTGCACCCCACGCAGGAAAGCAGCTGTTTGCGTTTGCTTTTGAGACATGGCGGCCGGAGGGTGATGTATGAGGTTTTATCGCCATCTAGTGGCAGCATGGGTATGGCTACTGCAGACCGCCTCTCGTGTAACTTGACAGAAGACTAAGTTAGCTTCATTTCATTACCACCCACTTAGTTCGAAGGAGATGCCGTTTTTGGTCCTCAGTCATCAACCAATGACCATCACTTACGGACCAGGTTGGAGTCAAACTTACATTCTGTTTCCACCTGGGTGGAGATGGCGTGACAGAAAGGAGTTTGAAGCCCTCTTCTCCCATGACACAGTCTCAGCCCCTGAGGTATCCCTATTTTAACAAAAGAGTAATTATATGCAGAAAATATAAGACCTGAAGACAGGGTAGCAGCGTGGGGGGATGACAAGAGCTGTTAGAAGGGAGCTGTCTTCTCCCACTGAAGGGAAAAAGAATTCAGTGAGTTGACAGCCTACAGCGAGATGGTGAGGTGAGGGGATGTGAGGTGAGGGGATGTGAGGTGAGGGGATGCGAGGTGAGGCAAGGTGAGGCGAGGTGAGGTGACAGTCATGTTTGTATAGAAAGGACATCAACTTGCAGAGACCAGTGGCATTTCCCTATCCTCTACTGTTTTTAAAGAGGTTGAGGAAGCCTTCCTGGTGGTGCAAGGGATGAAGGCACAACACTATGGAGCTATCAGCAGCCACTGCTGCACAAGTTTGATCTCTGCCAGGGAGCTGACCCACATGGCACAGCAGACCTCTCCCCTGAGCAGTGTGTAGCAGTGGATCCACCCGTTCTGCTCCCCACTCTGTCTCTGGTGAATCCTCTCACCCCCTGCACCTCCAGCCTGTACCAGTGTATATTGTGGTTTCATTTTTCACTCACCCCTGCTTTGCTAGGTTGATGGGCCAGACACCCAAGAGGTGGGAAGGAATAAATATTTCTTGAGGACCTAAACTGTGGTAGACATGTACCTGAAACTGAACCTACAATGTTTCCCAGACAACAAACTTCACTGAGGTATGGTCCCTTGGAAAAGACTAGGATAGTTTACAATAATCCAAATTATTATTTGTTAGTTCCCCTTTTCAATAGAAAACTAGGTTAGTGTACATGCGAAGACATGTGGCAAAATGATCAACCCCACTTTGTAGAATGTCGGTGTCCCAAGCCAGGCCCCCCACCCTCCCCACATGGGTTTCCTTTTGCTAAAAGTCAGAGCATCAGGCGCTTGAGAGGTAACTCCCTGATTCAGAGACTAATGTTTAAATGGCAGTCAGCTTCTGCATCTGGGGGTCTATTTTTCCTTCAACAAAGAGATTTCCTACTGCCCTGCCCACAGAGCTGTTTCTAGGATTAAACAAATAATAATTACTAGGTGCCATGTCTTTGCAAGAGATACTGTGAGCTGATTCCATCAAAAAGGAATGTAGATTTGTTCCCTCCCAGAGTAGTCTCCAGTGAACCCCACAACTGGCTTTGAGGCCACCACCAGGTCTTTCCTGGGCTGCTGACCGCACCCCCAGGCTGCTACTCCTCTGTGGTCCCTGAGCAGAACCTCAGGGTGCACTAGTCTTCCTGACACCCCTTTTTTCCATGTTGTTCACCCTCCAAAACTGGAGAAACGTGTCTGTCTGAGATGTAAGGAGAGACGCACGGAGAAGGGTCAAGTCCTCACTCAGCAGAACCAAACCTTGCCCTTCGGCTCCACAGGGCAGTCTGCTGTGCCTCCACCCTCGCGCCCGATGCCCGGCCTCGTGCCCTGTGGCCACCGTGAGCGATTCGCCACCACATCTTTATTGCATCTCCAGGGAGAAGCAGTGAATAACTTATCATACAATGTCCCCCCCAACCCCCTCCCCAACCCGTGATACACAAGTCCACGGACAGAAGGCAGGAGGTGGACAGCGTGTCCGCCTCTTCACAGAGGGCAAGGGGAGACAGAGGACTCTGGGTGAGGACATGTAGCAAGGGCAGTGCCTGGATTCTCCTGGCAAAGAGAAAAGGGCTGTCCAGGCCCGTGAGGTCCCGAAGAACTCCTGGTAAGGCATGGAGGGGAGATGAGGTCTGAGAGGGCAGCCAGTGCAGGAAGAGGGCATGGAGGGGTGACCTGGAGGAGCTGCCAGGGCCCCGAAGAGGCCCCGTGTTCAGCAACTCCTCAGAGACGAGCCAGTGGGGGCGCCTTCAGCCTCCCACCAACGAGAGAGAGAGAAGGGTGCCGGGAACCTGGCTTCCAGTGTATTCTCGGGCGGGATGGGCTGAGGGACAGGCCTGAGCTGTTTGGGCCCAGATCTGCAGTTCTGCTGTGGGCCCAGTGAACCGTGAAAACCCAGCCGTGCGTCAGCATTGCTGGCTGAACGATTGACCTCCTGAAAGCCTGAGTGAGGGGCCCCCAGGTGGGACACCTGGGTTTTGGTCACAGGTAGGAGGACAGGAAAGCTAACAGGCTCCCCTGAGGCCCCTTTTAAAAGAAGGATCTTAGATTAGGATAAAAGAAGAAACTCCACTGCTGAGAAGCAGCGCCCACCAGCCAATGTCAAGTCCAGAGCAGAAGGATGAAGGCCCAGCCGGCGGGGGGGCCAGCTCTCCCAGGAACGGTCTGTGGGGTTTCCTGAGAAGACTCTAGACTTCACCCACATCCCTTGAGCTCCCCACTGGTTCTGCTGACTTCTTGTGTTCGCCCCACTCTTCAGAACAGAATTAACTGCCCTCTTTTCTTCCCTCATAGTTATTGTAAGGGCTGGCCTGGGCCCGTGGGATGGAGAAATTCTTCTGGGAGGTCCGATTCTGAAAAGGAAGCAACCATGTGGTGAAACCCACTTGCTGACCAGTTCACTGTGGTGCCAACCTCGGCCTCTACCCTCCCTGAAAGTACTTCCACCCCGCACCCCGCACTCCAGGATCCTGTGGAGAACCCCTGGAGGTAGGTTAAAGGCGGACACATCCTCCTTTCAAGGAGGCCCTTTGGGGTCACAGGAATGACTATATAACTTGCCCCCAAAGATATGTGTTCGGTGCTAACTCTGGGATGACAAAGGAAAGCGAGTTCACTCACCTGCAGCTGAAAATGGGTCGAGTAAGGGGCATACAGGGTGTCACCCAGATCCTCAAGTCCTGAAACAGATGGAGGGAACAACAGAAGAGTTAAGGTCCCTCCTCTGAGTTCCCACCTGCTCCTACCCCAGCTGAGTCACTTCTCCAAGCGTGAAATGTTATCTGAATTATCCATTTAATCATCACCTCCCGCAGGAAGTGACCCGTGCCCCAGCCCAGAATCAGGCAATGACTAAGAACAATAGCGACGGAATAAATGAGTAACTAGCAGCATGCATCACTAGGGAAACAGCTTCTCACATGTCCCTGGAAGCCCACCTCAGCCTGGGACCACTTCAAAAGCAGGTTTGAAACCAATCTCAGTCCACCCACTTCGACTGAGTCTCATAGGGGCATTCCTCGTTTCCTTGACTACCCATGGAGGCGGGAACACATTATTTTCGTTGGGAAGGGATTAGAATGTATAAGCAATTGTTGTGTAGGTATCTGGGGGATATCAGAGGAGTTTAAACCGGGGAGCAGATGCATAAACACATACGATCACCATGAATGTAATTATAGTGCAATAATTGGGCCCTCCCTGGTGGTGCAGCAGATTAAAGCACAGCACTGCAAGCAAGCCGCAGCCACTTCAGTGTGAGTTCAATCCCCAGCCCCGGAGGTGACCCACATGGGGCATCAGACCTCTCCTGGCCCACCCGCTGCTCCCCCCAGCAGTGTATATCAGTCAGTCAGCCTGTTCTGCTCCCCACTCTGTCTCTGGTGAATCCTCTCACCGCCCCTGCACCTCCCTCCTATACCCCAGTTGTGTATGCATAAGTAAATAAATCTTTTTTAAAATCACTTAAAAAAAATAAAGTGCAATAATTAAAAACTCATTCCTTTCCCAGCAAGTAGATGTGTCTGCTTACTAAATATGTACACACCTATCCATGAGCGACCGTGCAGAGCATGAGAATGAACTAGAGCGATTGGGCTGTGTGGGAACTGGGATGAGACCAGGCCTGCTAAGCGCATTTTGAAGCTCTAAGCTGTTCAGGCGGAGTGAGTCCCGAGGGACACTGGGGAATCTTGGCTCGAAAAGAGCCAGAGTAAGAAAGGACACCACAGAGGCTGCAGGCAGAGGAAGGAGAAGGCAGGCACTGTTTGGATGGAGAACACAGCCTCCGGGCAGCGGGTTCTGACCCTGCAAAGTCTCACTAAGGAATCGCAGAGCTGCCGACACTGAGTAGCCAGCAGGGGAGGTGCACAGGAAGGAGTGGTAGCCAGAGAAGCATCTCAGGAGAGCAGGTGGACAGTGGTGGCCCAGAAAGTGAGTGGAAAGAGAGATAAAATGAAGGCGCACCCATAGGTGGTCACAGGGGGTCCAAGAGGGAGACAACAAGCAGTCACAGGAGGAGTCGGGTGGGGAGAAGGTGCCTCTGCGCCCCCTGCCCTTCCAAGCACCCAGCACCTCTCTCCTTCCCACAGCTCTGTGAGAAGAACCTGGAAGTTTTGCACCTCACAGAGAAAACTGTCAGCTGGAGCTAAGAACCCATCCTTGACGAGGCCCAGAGAGCAAGGGCTGGATCCCTGAGGACCGGGGCTGTTCCGGGGTATCAGTTTTGCCTCTTTTTAAGAGAACAACAACAGAACACTGGCTCCTCAGAACTCCAGGCAAGCATGAACTTGATTCCCATATGATTGGCAGATACCATCTCTCCCATGGGGCCAGAGACATGCAGTAAAAAAAATGCAGCTCTTCATGCTAAATGGAGATCCTCGGCGACCTTGTGGGGTTCCTGCTGGTCTCAGCCAGCAGGCTTCCTCCCAGGGCTGTGCTCTGTGGTCTCTGCTCTCGACTCTATAAAGACCCCACTCTCCTGAAAGGCATGTCCAAGATCACTAAGGCCTCAGTCCTACCTACTCGGCCCAGGGAATTTTTCTAGTCTCTCCTTTTCCAACCCTTTGCTCCAGCTTATTTTGATTCAGAGCAACTACCAGACTCCAGAGGTCAGCTTCTCATTCTCCTTGTCTCCAGCTCGCTGGGTGATTTTAAGCAGATCCAACCTTGGGGACCTTATCTCTGCTATGGGGAGTTTAGCCCTGATAATCTTGCCAGTTCCCGATGTCACCACATCCTGCAAGGCAGTCCCCACCCGGCCAGGCTCCGTACCGTGGGTGACTTCCTCCTGCGAGTAGGCTCTGTTCTCCACTCCATAGCTCTGCTTCATGAGCTGAGGTTTGCAGAAGGCGTCATCAACAGGGTAGTCTGTGGGATTCCGCTGTTTCGTGAGCAGCTGGAACTGGGGAATCACATAGGCCAGTAGGAAGACCCAGCCATTGGCCACCAAGGTGGAGGCAAGGATGGTGTCTTCCCATCTGTCCCCGATGGCAGGGACCCACAGCAGCGTGATCCATGCTGCCCAGATGGCCATGGACAGGAGCGTGGTAAGGAAGATGTGTATGCCATGCTTCTTCCAGCCAGTGAAAGACCCACAGAAGGTAAAGGAGGAGGCGAGGAAGGTCAGGGCCATCAGGAAGATGACATAGGTCAGCAGCAGGACAAAGTCCTCATGGCGCCGGAGGACGGGAAGCTGCTGGAAGACTTCAGTGTGGGTCCTGTTCATGATGAGGACCATGTACTCCACAGCAATGATGTCCTGGACCAGGCTGAAGCCCACGGCCAGAGCCAGCATCACCAGCATGGACAGGGGCTTCCTTCCACGCACCAGCTTGGTCAAGTTGAAAGTATGAGCCAGCAGGCAGGAGAAGCAAAGGGCAAACAGGACACCGAAGAGGAAGAAGCGTGTGGGCCCCGTGCTCTGGTCCAGCTGGATGATGAAGGCAAAGGTGAGGCCGAAGACCCCCAGCACTCCCAGGAGGAAGAGAAACTGGGTGGGGAGCAACTTCCTTTTGTTAGAGTCTTGCACCTTGCAAATGAGGATCACCAGAGCCAGCAGGAAGCCCACTGTGGTCACAGCCCCCAGGGCAGCCACTGCTTCTAGGACGATGCCCCAGACTTCAGACATATCACAGAGTCTGTGGTATCTGGGGTCCAGATGCTCACGGCACCCCGGGAATGTAGTTTTTGTGGGAGCTGTTGGAGTCATTGTGGTCCTGCATAAAAACAAATGGGGGTTGGGGGGTTGTGAATCGCCTAACCCACGCGTATGAAGACCCAAAGATGAGGGGACATCGTGTCTGTTTAACCTGAATTTACTATGTTAGGTTAGGCGATTAATGCTTCTCCACCTCGGTGGCAAATTGCAAAGGCTGCTGATATCACACACACACACACACACACACATCCCCATTTCAACCATCTGAATACCTTCCCTGAAGCCAGACCACCCCGTCTCCCTTCAGAAACTGTCGCAAACACCTTGCCTAGGTTTCTGGTGTCTTTGGTTAGGGCTCCTTAGGAAAGAGTGAGCAGACAAACACCAGGCCTCGAGGGAACACTTCAATGGCAAATCTCAACGGCAGTCTCAGGCTTTCTTCCGCCCTGTGCCAGAGGTTTGGGAGTGGCCCCGTCTCTCCTGGACTAGGGGTATGTAGGCTGCGGGCTCCACAGGACACCTAACATGCCAGACCTTGCCGCTGGAGCCTCCTCTCAGCTCCGTCCTCTCCTGTCAGAGGGATGTTTTCCCTCCTGGAGACGCCTACAGATGGCTCCGCTGATTGCAAAAAACGTGACGGAAGGAATATTCCCTTTTACCCAGCTTCTTAATTAACTACCTGGAAGGAGGGATTTCCTGGATGATACAAGAATGCAAGAAACTCCAGCAAGGAGGGGGACCAACAGCGAGTGCTCCTGGTTCCTGGGGTGCAGATACTCTGCTCATGATCCTTTGTCTGTACTATTTAATTCCTAACAGCCTCTGAGGTGAAAATTATTAACCCCATTTTACAGATGAGGAAAGAGAGGCAGAGAGAAGTCAAGTTATTTGTCCAGCACAGTCAGGAAATAGCAGAGACAGACCTGGATTTGAATCCAGATTATGGGCTCCGGAAACCATGCTTTTAACTACTACAGGTTTCTAGTCTCTGTCTGATTCTCTTTCTTTCTTGCCCTCATCAGCTGCCCCATAAACCAGCCATTCCTGACTAGCACACTTAATTCAGCCCTTGGGAGGTTGGAAGTTTCCAGGTAACAGATGATCCACAGCAGTTAAACCCTTTCCTCCTGGAGAAGCCTCAGAAACTGCCATGGATCACTGAAGCTTGTCCTAAATCTCCATGTTCACGTCTGCCTGTTCCCACAATCCCCATGTCCTGTCCCCAACATTAGACCCTGTTGACTTCCCAAACCCCATTGAAATGCAATTCTAAGGGATTCAGAACACAGATGGACAGATACTGAGAAACTGGAAGGGAGAAAAGACCATGCATGGGTGTCAACTTCTAAGTCAGCTCCAGATAAGATAAGGAAATTCAAAATTTGCTACAGTTTTAACAGTTTCTCAACAAACTGGTGTTTTCCGAATTATCTGACTGGTTATAAGTCTCTATGACACGATTCTTTTGTTCTGCTGTCTGCTATTTGTACATGGGTTTATTTGGGGTTTGGTTTGATTTTGCTTCAGTTTTTCTTTTCCTGGTAGGATCGCTCAGTCAACAGGAAATTTAGGATTGACTAGAGAGGGACAGGCTGCAGGGGCCGGGTTAGAGTAAGGCAGTTTCGTAGTGGTATCAAGACACCATTGTTAAAAAAAAAAAAAAAAAAAATCCTGCTTTCCCTGGCTCTCCAAGGGCAACAACATGTTCACAAAGAAATGGGGAAGGGTGGGGCTGGGAAGGGGGAGACCGGACAGTGTCAGCCAGTCCTGCCTTGTTCCTTACATCTGAGAAAACAACCATGGGTTCTTCAGCACAGGCCCAGGAATGCTTATAAACAGGATTTCTAAGGTGTGCCAACCACTGTGGGCGCTGAGGCCAACCCAGGAGAAAACACCCCCCCCCTCCTTCTGTCCTTCAAGATAAGCCAGGAGGGAGAGACCAGCACAGTGGGGTCAAGTCTCACACCCCAGTGTCCTGGCGCCGTGACCTTCCCGTTGGTGCAGATTTGTGAAATCCCAGGCCCTGAGTCGTGCAAAATCACGTTTTCGCTGCGTCATTCATGTAACGTCTATGAAAAAACGACGTATAAACGTCTCAGTCTATGTGACCTATAGATATGTGGACCTGTTTGTCTGCACACACACACGGATGATGACTATGTACGTGTCAGAATATCACAGGTCAGCTGTGTTGAAATAAATCAACACCAGGTAGAGCTTAACTCTACCTTCCTAACTTTTTCATGAAATTTAGCTCTCCTAGATTCACTTTGAGTCACATGGTCATTCAGACACCAAATATTTACTGAGCGCCACGGGATACCAATCACTATTCCAGAAGCTCAGTGTTAAAGGGGAAAACAGGCATGTTTCCTGCTATAGTGGAAGAGGTGGAGAGACACCACCTGCCACATCTGCCTCAGGCTCCTCTCGTCCTGAGACATCTGTCACCTGCACCCTACCCCACAGAATCTACCCCAAAGCCATTCCCCGGGAGCTGAGCAGGGAGCAAAGAATGGTATGTCCTACCTAGCAGGAGACATGGGGTGGGAGGAAGATACATGAGATTCACATACAGGTAACCCTCAAATCCTACTACAATAGCGCCCCCCTACGTTCATAGGGGCACGTGGGAGGGGAGACTGAAACCACAGGTGGTCCAGCTCTCTCTGTCTGCTATGCTTTTTCCTACAGAGATATCCCTGTGATAAAGTTTAATGTAGGAATTAGGCACAGGGGCCCTCCCTGGTGACACAAGGGGTCAAAGAGCAGCTATCAACAGCCACCGCAGCACGAGTTCAATCCCCCACCAGAGCTGACCCACATGGCTCAGCAGACCTCTGCTACCCTCAGCAGTGTATTTCAGTCAATTTGCCTGTGTCTGGTGAAGCGTCACCTCCTGCACCTCTGGCCTGTACCCCAGTTCTTGTATGCATATATGAATAAATCCTTTTTTAAAAAAAAGAAATTAGGTACAGTAAGAAATTAGCAACAACAACTCACAATAAAACGAAACAATCACAGCAGCAGGCAGTATGTACAATGAACTGAGGGGTCACAGCCTCTCTGAGAATGAGTCAGGTAACATAACATTTACAGCCATCACTTCTGAGGAGGCTGAGAAGCCCTGAGCTTGTGAATCGAAGTGGGTGTCTCTAATCCACTCCCCAAACTCCACTCTGCCGGTTGAGTCAAGGGTCAACAATGCTCTGTGCTGCTGAGGAAGGGGGAGCAGGGCCCTGAGCCTCTACTGTGAGTTGCTCGTTGCACAAAGTCAAAGGCTGAAAACCCAAAAACCTCAGGGCCCCTGGGCTCAAGAACCCTCACCACCTTTGCTGGACACATATTTTTTTTTTAGGAACAAAGGAAATTTTTCCCATTTGGGAGGCATTCTTTCATGTCACTTCATAAATGGTTTTAAAAGATATTAATTTTGTAAATATTTAAGGTTCTGCTCATTTGATTGTGAGTGCTGGACATCAGCTATTCTACGGGGAGGTTGTTTTATAATACTTGGTGAAAAGGACAGACAGGTGGTATATATTCAGAATTTTTTTGAGTACGCTGAATGCACTGAAAATAGAATTAAAAAATAAAAAGTTATGTGAATCTCCCTCCCCCTCGCTTTCTTTTCTTTTTTTAAAGGTTTGTTTATTTATGCACAGAACTGGGCTAAAGGCCAGAGGTGCAGGGGCAGTGAGAAGATTCACCAGAGACAGAGCGGGGCGTAGAACAGGCATATTGACGAAGGACACTGCTGAGGGGAGCAGTGGGCGGGTCAGGAGAGGTCTGTCAGGCCATGTGGTCACCTCCAGGGCCTGGGATCGAACTCACACTGAGGCAGCTGCAGCCAGCTTGCAGTGCTGTGTCCTAACCCGTTGCGCCACCAGAGAGGCCCCCTCTCCCTCTCTTTCATCCTCCCTCTCACAGAGTATCTTCTTGTATGTAGTATTTTAGATAACTGAAACCAAATATAAGAGGACCATAGAGGGGACCACGATATGCAAGTCTGACCAGCCTCACCTGCTGTTGTCTATTCCGTGGTGCACAGGGAAGGGGAGGGGACCAGGTGTGCCCTGGTCCAGGCCACGGTGCGGAGAGGAAGAGCCCAGTCTTCCAGCAGTTGGGGCAGGGCCCGAGTCTTGTGCATTTCACGCTAGCTCCCTTCACCTACACCTGACTCCCTGGGGTTACTCATCAGGGTGGTGCTGGCAGAGGAAGGCAATTCCCTTTGTTCTGTCACTCCCAGCTCCTCCCAGCCAACTGTACTTCCCGCCCCAGGTAGGACAGTTAGTTGACAAGTAGTTGTCATTATAATGACCTGATAATTCGAAAGGGCTTTGAACCTAATCGCTGGAAAACTTGACAGAGCTTGATGAAAACTAAAGGACAGTTCAAGTACTAGGGACCATCAGGAAGGGACCTCCTGCCCCAGTTGGCTGTGTGAGGGGAGATGATAAGGGCCCAAAAGTGAGCAGTGGCTGCCGAGGGGAGAAAACCAGCTCCACCTCCCAACCCCAATCATGCCAGCAAGATAGAGAAACAGTCCCTGATATGTCTTTAAACACGGGTGTTTTAAAATGTTTACAGTTTTATGATAGCAATTGTCAAGCATGCTCAAAAATAAATACTACAGTGGTGAGCCATGAACTCAACATTTGGTTTCAAGAATTACAAAAAATTCAAAAATTTTCAATTTGGCCAATTTTATTTCATAAACACCCCTGCCCCATTCACTAGAGTATTTGCGAGCAATTCTCAGACCACAGATCATTTTATCCACAGGGGCCTCATTCAAAGCTAAAGTCCCTTTTAACATTTTAACTCCTTAAAATGAACAATAAATCTTTAACATCAAATATCTTGTTAAGGTTCATTTTCTTGAATCACTCGCAGAAATCTTTTTGAAGATTTACTTCAAATTTACTTCTTAGTAAATATTCTTATTATCAGAGTGAGTAATTTTCTGGAATGGTCTTAATTCAGGGCTGTCAGCCTTTCTCCACCCCTCCCAGCATGACAGGGATTGAGCAACAGAGCAAAATGTCCTGGGTCCTTCAAATTTAATCAGAGGAGAGCAAAACAGAAACTTCCTTAACCAGCAAGTCTGACTGCGAAAATGCTGCGTGGCTGGGCCACCCGGGAGGAGGCTGGATGGGGAGTTCGGAGACAGGGTTCCGAGAAGCTGAAAAGCACTTCTAGAAAGTAGGATGTTGAGCAGGAAAAGCATATGGGAATAGAAACTTTCAGGAGCTGGAGAAACAGTCTCTGGGAGAACCTCCAGGCTAAAGCTAGAAAGCGAAATGAAGACTCACAGCTCAGTGGACGCCTTGTTAGCCACAAAATCAAGGGCAGGGACCATGGGGGTCAATCAAGAAAGGACTTGCTCCAACAAAGACCCAACAGAAGAGAGAAAGGAGCAGCAGGGAAGAGGTCATCCTCACCCTGGGTCAGCCAGCGCCCCGTACCTGACTCACTGACCCTCACACCTCGGAAGGTGGAGCACGCATCATCCTCAAGCCGTCCCGCGCCAGAAGGAACTGAGGCCCTCGCTAGCGGGCTCTCAAAGCCTCACAGCTTGTGAGGGGAAGGGCCAGGATTCAGACCGGAATTCTAACTCCAGTGTCAGAGGTGTTAATGCAACAGCCCCTTCGTCTGGTAGGGGGTGACCAGGAGGAACCTGCCGGTTAGAAGTGGGGGTGACGGCATCAGCCCACGGGTGCTGTTAGGTGTGCTAAGAAGCAGAGCCCTGCTGAGAGCTGCACAGACTGAAGTGGGAAGGATTTCCCCAGATTCCCACGGTGGAGGAAATGGTCGAGCTCACCGGTGCTCTGCTGTAGGAGACAGGGTAGGAAAAGGAGATCCCGGAGGAGAAGATAAGGAAGGGGGGCAGGAGGCACCCCAGGGGTCTCCCTGGGGTGAATCCGAGGCAGTGGCATTGCTTGCCAACTTATACTCACCGCTGAGTTGGGAAATGGCTAAGAAATCCCTGGTCCATGTTAGCCAACCTATCACCCGATCCCACCTCTTCAGGATCTCCCGCCCTGTATCACGCCACCGTCCTCTGTATCTGGACCACCTCAGAAACCCCAGGCTTGCACTTCTGACCACTCTATTGCCACAGGGAAGATCCTTTCAACCTGCACGCCAAGTCAAAGATCAGGGGCACCCTCAGCTCCCGCCTGTCTCCCCTGCCTCTCTAACTTCATGCCCCTCACCTCGCCTCCCAGCCGAGTACATGGACTTATCTTACTCCTCCTCCAAACAAGCACCAACACATAATTGTTTAAGTTGCCATTGTGTGGTTCCCAAATACGCGGGTCCCTGTGATGTCTCATCTGTCTGGAAGTTCTTCTCACCCTACCCCCCCCAACCCCCTTTTGTCCTTTAGAGATCCTTCTTCCAGGATGCTCTCCTGAGATACCTAAGTCAAGGGAGAGGCACTTCCCTGGACTCCCACAAAGCATCCGCTTTTCCTTGTCTGCCCTCAGTTCTGACCCCCTTACCCACACCTTCCTTTTGGGGACTGTCTGAAATTGCACTTTGGGTCTGAGGTAAGGGGTGCTGGGTCATGCCTGGAACCCTGTTCACCTCTAAGTGATGCCAGGTGTCTCCTAGGTTTCCCAATAAGCAAAGGGGAATTTACTGGAAGTCAGCTCTATCATGACTCCCAGTATCAGTGACTAAACCTTGCCTTTTGGAGGAAGATGGTGAGGTTCTGGTGTGTGGTGGTGTCTGGTCTTGGACATGAGAAAAGACCTTTGAGTCATAAGGGTGAGACCCCGACAGTTATTCCAACTGCTCACACAGCAAACCACTCAATGTCCAACCACTTTGCCCCACCCCCCGAGACCCTGACATCACTGGGCGTGCCTTAAACCCTTTGGAATGAGTCAAGGCCTGAGAGGAAAGTAAAAAAAAGAAAGAGGGGAGGGAGAAGAAGAGCAGGAGGAAGAAAATAACAGAAAGGCGAGAAAAGGGGGGGAAGAAGTGGAGGGAGAGAGGCAGATATTGGGCTCAATGCCAAGCCCCCTCATCCTGCTCCTTTCAGCAGCTGCTGACTGACCTGGGGACAGCTCACTACCTCCTTCCTCTCCTCTGCAGAATGGGTGAGCTGACCTGGGTGAGCTGAGCTCATGTCCAGCACCATTTTTTATCACACAAAAAAATTACACAAAAAATAATTTCCACACCTCTTTCTCCCTTCCCTTCTCTCTCCTTCCCCAGCTCTTGTAATTAAAAGAACACGTGGGCCCTCCCTGGTGGCACAGGGGTTAAAGCATAGCATTATGAAGCTATCCCCAGCCACTGCAGCACCAGTTTGATCCCTGGCCAGGGAGGTGACCCACGTGGTACAGCAGACCTCTCCTGTCTCACCCACTGCTCCCCTCAGCAGTGTGTTTCCGTCAATCTGCCTGTTCTCCCCACTCCGTCTCTGGTGAGTTCTCTCGCTCCCCCCACCCTGGCCTGTAACCCAGGTCTTCTATGCATAAATAAATAAATCTTTAAAAAATAAATAAAAGAGTATGTGCCATATCTCCTGACCAAACCCCAAACCAGAGCTGGGGGTGAAGTTGAAGGATGTGAGCATAAGCCAAGGAGAGGGACAGCAGGTGGTCACTCACCTGCAGGACAAGGCCGGAGGCCACCAGGGCGGTACCGACCCTAGACATGGCCTTGACCGGCACATAGCGTGGACTGGTACACAAGGCCTAATGCCAGCACTTGGTGAGTCTCCCAGCTCCCACCTTCCTCTCTGAGACTCGTCTTTTCCACCAGAGGGGTGGGAAAGGTGCTGGCATTTACTCCACCGAGACCGAGAAGGCCTCCAAGTTGGCTCTTTGCACTTCAACCCAGAGTCTGCCAAGAGCGACATGACCCTAACCTTGCCGTTAAATAACACCCCAAGATCACATCACTCTTAAAAGTCATTGATGGACATGCCCTCTGCACCTGGACATGTGGGAAGGGAGCCCACGGGAGAGCTGGGCCGTGAGACCAGGAGCCACAGGCATCGGAAGCCTTAGAAGAGGCACAACAGGAAGCACAGCCCGCGAGGTAGAGGGCCACGTTCAGGACTACGGGAAATACCGTCTGACTAAGGCAGGAACGGGCAACAGAGGTTGAAAAGAAATTGTAGGGGGGTTAGTAAAAGAACTAAGCCATTGTGGTTTCCCAGAAGTTAAGGGGCAGTTTAAAAAGGAAAAAAAAAAAAAGAGGAAAACAGAGATGGGAAAGCTGGGAAGGGATCTTGGATTTAGCAGTTAAGCATATTCACAACTTTTGGTCTTACAACAGGTTTAGGCTTTTCTCCAACTAAACCTCCCACACGCTAAACTCCCCTTTACCTCCATGCAAGGCAAGCAAATCCTCCCAAAGTGGTTTCCAGCTGGAAGAAAATTGGGGCTCATCTGAGGTCATCTCCCGCAAAACCATGCCCTTTGCCTCGGCTGATGCCTTCTTCACCAGCCAGAAAGACCCTTCTCCCCCTGTTCATAATCCATTTGCTACATTTTTTGAAACTTGGCCCCAAACTTACCTCTATGAGCTTTTTAAAATGATTAATCCCGTCTCATTCTAAGTATGTAGGTCTCTTCATAGTTTGTGCAAGTAAGTACTTCTTGGCACTCAAGTTTTTCCAGATATATATTAACACATGGATAACAGTGCCTATCGGAGAACAAGCTTCTTTGGTGAAGAGGATAAATCCCCGATATTTTGTTCTCCCCTTGTTATGTCCTCTGTACAGAGGTTGCTGAGCAAATGTTTTGGACTAAGACTGACTGCTGAATATTTACTCAAAGCAAGTTATTTATTAGCAAGTGTGAGTAATGGGGAGGAAGGCTTTTTGGAGTTGACTATGTGCTGATGCTAAAACCTGTATTTTCATCTAAGCTGAATTCTAAGACAAGGGTGGAGTCCCATAGAATGCCTTGACGCTTGGTGAAGGATGAATTATGAACTGAATTGTCTACAGGGAAATCTCCAGAATCCTCTGTCCTGGGTGGCCATCCTAATTCTGATGACATACAAATGAGGAATCATATTAACAACTTCCGAATACCACCTAAACAAGCTCACAGAACTGAGTTTCTGTGTAGTAATGAAGAGAAAACAAGTCTTCCTACCACCAGAAGCAGATCTCAACAACATTGTTCGTCCTAATTTCTTTATCTTTGGGATAAAGTAGTTTTCTGGGAGTATTACCATCTTCCTTTCTTCTAAAAAAAAAGGATGTGGTCTTCAGAGTCATGTAAATCTAAATTACTGACCTGAATATAAAATAAAGAACAGAAAACATTTTTTTAACTTAAAATTTTCAAATCTAATTAGGCCCAGCATTTTAAGAAATAAAATTTCCAGAAACTAGGATAAAATTAGGTCCTCGACTTATGTACTATCTCAACGGCTCCTTCTTTTATATACTTTATTACAACATATAAAGGTGGAATCTTCATGTTCAATCCAACAAGTCCCAAAATAAACTCATTATCTCTTCTTACAAATCTGTGTTTCTATTTATGCATACAAGAGCTGGGGTGAAGGCCAGAGGTGCGGGGGAGTGAGAGATAGAAGAGGGTACAGAACAGGTAGATCAACTGAAATACACTGCTGAGGGGAGCAGTGGGCAAGAAAGGAGAGGTCTGCTGTGCCATATGGGTCAGCTCCCTGGCCAGGGATCAATCTCCTGCTGCAGTGGCTGGTAATAGCTCCATAGTGCAGTGCTTTAACCCCTTGTGCCACCAGGAATGGCCCCAAATCTGTATTTCTAAGCCTAATCAATACTACCACCCATTCAGTGGCCTAGCAATACAGAATATATATTTACTATCTTATGGGAGAGACAATGGAGAGAGACCATCTGGCAAAAAAATAAATGACAATTAACCAATAACTTTTATTACAAAAAATATAAATGCAATTTTTTAATTAAAAAAAAGCCTATGCCTGTAACAATCCTCACCTAAAACATCTGGATTCAGAAAGGCTGGAGGCAAAAAGGAAGGAAAACATGCAAATAAATGCAAAAAGTATATAATAAATAAAGCTTAGATAGCTGATATTGTGTATATATCGAAACAAAGTTAAATAGCTTTAAATGTAAAAAAAAAAAAAAGAGCTGAGGTGTGAATATCATACAAAGTTTCCATTAAAGCAACGTGAGCCAAAAGCTTGCTATATAATAATAATTAAGATACTCAACACTGAAGACAACCATCATGAACTTTATGCACTAAATAGTATACCACCAAAATACATAAAGTTAAAACTATCCAGAATATGAGAATAAATTAGAATAAATACTATAGGTACAGGAAATATTAGATTCCTTTATCAGTGCTCAGCAGATAAAATCAAGAAAATGACCAAAATACTGTAAGTTCTTATTTATATCTAATGTATACTTTAATTGAAATAGTCTATATCACATTAGGTGTCTATTATTAGCCATATAATTCAGATCCTATAAATCTGTGACGAGCAAACATTTTCTGTAAGCAAAGTAGTTTAAACGTTATAGGCCATAGACCCTCATAGCCAAGAGCTGCCATACATAATGCACAGGCTTTGGGTATGGCTGTGTTCCTATAAAACTTTATTTATAAAAGCACACTGTAGGCACATTTGGCCCAGTTTACGGATTTTTGCTCTATATAATTGCTTCTATTGATGTGGCCATGAAATCTTTACTAAAACAAAATATTTTGGACTATAAAAAAAAATTCTAAAATAAGAAATGTACAGGTCATCTACCCTGACTAGAAGGTGACAAAAACAGCAATAAGAGTAGAAACAACCTACTTGGAAAATCAGAGGCCCTTCAGGCAAAACCACTAGTCACTGCATTGTTTCTAAAACTCCAGCCATGCCACCGCATCATTTCCCGCCCATCCTGCCCCTTTCCTCGGCTCACCCCATGGGTTTTAAATAGCAGTGGGCGTGAAGACAAACTCCCAGAATGAGAAAGAGAAAAATCTCATAGCCAACATTCTTCTTCACACTCTGTTTTCAGTTCCCACTGAGGAGGGGAATACAAAAAGGCAGACTCCAAAGCAGGTTGCCAGATCCAGAGGGGATAAAAATCTCAACCTTGGGGAGGACTAGGGGCTAGGGCTGGACCAAGGAGAAGCCCAGGCGGGATCCTTCTGCTTAGTTACTGGGCTGGTCCAGAAGAGGGGCCTTGAGTCATTAGGCTTCCTGACTCAGCTGCAGGGCACTTCCCAGGAATGTTCTGCGTGGAGTCCTGCTCATTCCATTCGGCCCTTGGAGCCCACTCCATACCCTGGGAGCAAACTTTCTCTCACTCAGGTAACACTCCCTTGACACCTGCCCTCACCCAGTTCTTCCCTCTCCTGGGAACAGCTACTGCACAGACTGAGGGTGGGAGGCTGACCCCCTTGCTCTGCCTCCCACAGAACCCAGTCCTTTGTATCTGAAGTGGTTCGAGTATTCCCCTTCAGGCAAAAACCTGAATGTTGATTCACCTGATTCAACAGGTGTGGCATTTACAGAGCTTTCTGGAAAGAAGTCAAGAGCGGAAAGTTCTTCAAATTCCTTGACCATAAACAGGTTGCCCCTATTCGCCAGCCCTGGACGATCCAACCATCTTGGTCAGCTTTGGAGCATTCTGGAGTCCTACCTAGCTGTTGCCACAGGTGGGCTCCAGTTTCTGTCTCTGTGGAGCAACACAAGGGACAGCAAAAGAGGGGGTGGTGTAGGGCTGGGGGCGCCAAACTCACACCCAAGAAACGGGGCGGGGGGGGGGGCTTCTAGGATCACTTCCTAAAATCCAGAAGGACAAGCTGGCTGTGGAGGACAATATAAGGGCAAGTACCTCACATATGGGTGAAGCCAAATACAGAGTTGGCACCCTCTCTCTCCTGCTGCACCCCCTCTTGTTCCCACCCCTCTTTCCACTCTTTCCTCTTCCCCGAAAAGAATTGATCTCTAAGAACTGCTTACCTCCTGTCCTGCCATATCCCACTTACTCCAAGTGTCTAAAGAATGTGTAGAATTAGAAACTACCGCCGTGATTATCTTTCTGCTCTCCACTATCTTAGCTTGGAAAGCCCAGAGGATATTTCTGAGTTGTGTTCCACTACAGGATCTCCTTACTTGGGATTCTTTCTCTTTTTTTCCTCCTCGCCAGCTTAAGTTTCTTTACCGGGATTATCCCGTCGTAGTACCCCACCCCTCCCCAAAACGCACTCCCCTCGGGATTTAAATCCCAGGCGGGGCGCTCAGGGCTGGGCGCGCCGCACTTACCCTTTGTGCCTTGGCTTTGGCGGGTGAACTTGGGCAGCTTCACGCGTTAAGACGCAGCACTGGAGCCCCTCGGTGCTGGGGGACCCACGGGTGGCGATCCCGCCCTCGAGGCGCCGTGCTGTTATAAAGGCGCCGTCGCGGGAGGGAGCGAGCGAGCGAGGAGGTGAGCAGAGGGACAAGGGGCGGGAGAGGGTCAGGGGCGGAGGCCACGCCCACTCCCGTCCCGAGGCCCCGCGAGCTGTTATGAAAATAGAGTCCGGGTGCCAGGGGACGAGCCGAAAGGCGCCTGACGTCAGCGGCACAGTCACCCTTGACATAGGTGGGGAGGTGGGCGGGGTGGGGACCTCCTCCTCGGAGACGCGCACACAGGCGGGTCCCCGGGCACCGGGTAAGAGGGGGCCGGCCGGGACCTGCTCCTAACCAGCCCGCAGCTGTCACTTTGCAGGGCAAGCCACGCCGCCTCCCCGCGGCTACTCTGGGAAGGGGCTAGCGGGGTAGGAGTTCCCAGAGCCTGCGCGCGCCACCAGCGGATAAAGACAGAGTTACCTACCTACAGAAGACTGCCCCCCCCCCACTCCACCCCAGTCGCCGCCCTTCCATCTTACAGGGGGGAAAAGTGAACTTTTATCCACTTTTCCCCTTAGCTTAGTCTTTCTTTCCACCACTGTCACCCTCACTCCTTTCCAGGATGGGAAGCAGAGCTGAGAAAAGCACACCACCACCCACTCAGGCGCCCCCCCTCCACCCTGCCAAAGTGAGGCCAAGGCCAAGAAAAATTTCCTCCCTTCCACAGTAGCTCCCCACCCCGTTGTCAGAAGTCTCCTTCCAGGCTCACCTTTAGTGCTGGCTGGGCCTGGGAGAGGGAGCCTTCCCTTCCTTCCCTTTGACACTGCAGGTGGGATGAGAATGGACACACCTGATGAAGTTATGAAATAAAAGAGTTTGCCTTGGCAGCCTGGCTCCCCCTGCCCTCGGGGATGCACTTCTCTTCCACTATCAAGCCAATCCTGAAACTTCTCTTTGTTTACTTGTCAAACAGTCCTTGAGTGGGATAAGGCTCTACCCCACTGCCTGGGGAAGAGGTGAGCTCTGCTCTCAAAGTGCCCCCTAATAAGCTAATCTTTGTTCCTATACATAGGATTAATGGAGATTAATGGAGGGAGACCTAGAGCCCCCTAGCTTTCTCCGCACTTCCCTCAGATCCCAAGTTTCCCCAGTCTCAGTGGCTTTTAAGATGCCACTTTTTGGAGACAGTATCTCTGCTTTTGTTGGGTTTTTATTACAGTCCAGAAAGCACAGCCAGTATCTTGAGATCTGGAACATTCCCCTGAAGCCCAAGGCCCAACCAAGTCCACTGGCTTCTGTGTGTGCGTTAAAGGGAGCTGAGAGACAGGTGGGACTGGACGTGATGGCACTTTTCAGTGCATGCTACCTCCCAGTCAGGTGTCCAGTGACCTCAGGGCTCACACTGGTAAAAAGGGAAGTTGAACCTGCCCTGTCCAATGAGTGCTGAATTCAAGCCATGAGAACAGGCCATGTGTGTGAAATTTTCTAGCCGCCATGTTTAAAGAAGTAAAAAGAAGTGGGAATGAACTTTAACACCATACATTGATTAAGCCAAGTGATCCCAAACATTATCATTCCCACCTGTACTCAGTACTTTTAAGGTGATTAATGAACTGGTTTACATTCCTTTGTTTCCAACTCTGCCCTCCAAAGTTGAGAGTGCACTGTTCATACTTAGCACTCGAGTGCTCAAGGCTCATTTAAGTGGCTACCCGGAGCCCTACATGGCCGGTGGCCACCAGGCTGGACAGCAGTGCATCATGACAGCCTCGCTCAGCTAGGGCGCTTCCGGAGCCGAAATCGCCAAGCCTAGGGTGAGGTTCGTGACATCCAGAAAGGGGTGGCGAGTCAAAAAGGGGGGAAAAGCAGAAGGACGTGACTCTGGGACTTCTCCCATACTCTACACCCCTCCCCAGCACAAAAACCTCGGGGACCTACTGACTGGACTAGTGTCTGGCTTTTCCAGGGGCTCTCGCCTCTCCGGCCATGCCTGCCTGCCGGGTCCTGGCTGTGCACAAGAGCTGGATGGACGAGTTGTTGTTCTGAAGCCTGGGCCTCGGCCCCTGTGCCCAGTGTCTCCACTCTGCCTCCACCTCAGATGCCCTCCCTTCACCCTGCTGCCTTGCTTTAACCTCTCCTTCTCCCACCCCTTGTCAATGCCCCAGCCAGGGGTGGGGTGAGGCATCAGAGCACAACAGCCAAGGAGGCTCTTACCCAGCCCGGAGAGGGCACCTCCTTCCTTAAGTTCTGAGCCAAGGGCAGCATGCTTGTCTCTCCCAGCCCCAGTCCTGCCCACTGGTTGTCTGGGGAGGCGGAGGAGGGGAGATGGGGGATCTCGTTGAGTCACATCCTTAGGGGCAGTCCATGGAATAATTCCTTTACTGGGGCTCATCCTGCTAAATGGCTAAAGGGCAAGGCTGAGGTCTTGGAAATCTATGAAAGAAAGTATATAAGTGAGTTAGAGACCCAGATAGCACCCCCACCTCCGGTCACTCTCCTTTAAGTGTTACCTGGCTGCTGGTGACAGGTAGCTATGGAAAGACACCAAGGGAGCTCCCAGGACTGGCAGTGAGAAGAGGCGTGGCCCAGTCAGGGAGGCAGCCTCCCTCCACCGTCGCCTGCCCCAGGCAGCAGGGACTCCAGGGCGACCCTCTGTCCCACCACCAAGCCAGCCAGAACCCAGTCCCTGCTCCCTTACCAGCCTCCCATCCACCCTCAGGGCCGTGACCTTCCACTCTAGACCTCAGGAGTGAACCAGGAGTTTGAGTCCTAAGCAAGACTACCTTGGAACGCAGCGTTGTGAACCTCAGGCCAGGGGCTCCCCCTTCCTCTCCCTTCACCTTAGCAAATGGAAGGTACCACCTGTCCGCCTCCCTGCCCTTGAGTCTCACTAAGGGAGTCCCTGGGTGGTAAGAGAAAAGCACAGGGCATTTTATTTCATTACATAAGTGGGACAGCTGGTAGGAGCAACCAGGTGCTACTAAGAAAGGTTCTTCAACTCGATCGCTAAGCTAAGCAGGAAGACTTTGAGGACCTACTAAGGCACTGTGCTTAGTAGGGAATATAATAAAAGGGTGAAAAAGATACCACTGGGTCTCCAGCCCCTGGAGGGAACTTCCATGTTGATTCAGTCACTGGGGGGCAGCTGTGAATCACCACCTATGCAGCTGTGCTGGGCACCTGAAAGAAAGCTCCGTCCTGTGGGGATAGAATGTCCTCGTCACCCCAGAAACACACAGGACCACTGTGGGCACAGAGTCCCCCAGGGGTGGGGGGAGATTTGTCGCCCAGGGGAAACAAATACGCTGCTAGAATCTAGACCTTTTTTTTTTTTTTTTAAGATTTATTTATTTGCAGATACAGAACTGGGGTACAGGCCAGAGGTGCGGAGCGGGGAGAGGCTTCACCAGAGACAGAGTGGGGAGCAGAACAGGCAGATCTACGAAGTACACTGCTAAGGGGAGCGGCGGGCGGGTCAGAGAGGCGGAGTGGTAGGTGGGTCAGGAGAGGTCTGCCTCGCCATGTGGTCACCTCCGGGGCAGGCGGGGATCGAACTCATGCGGAAGTGGCTTTAGCTTCTTAGTGCTGTGCTTTAACCCGCTGCGCCACCAGGGAGGGCCCGAATATAGACCTGTTTTCAGAGGGGGAGGGAAGAGAGCGGGAGAGCAGGAAGAGGGCAAAGGCAAGGAGGTGTGTACCAGCCCTGCCGCTGATAAACTGAGCACAGAGCTGGCGGGAGACGCAGCTGGGCAAGAGCCGTGGCCAGATGGAGAGACGCTTGGGGACTCATCTCGGAAGCAGGAGGGCACCGAGGCTTGAGCCAAAGGATGGATAGCAGTGAGGTGTCATGGGAGAGGACGTGCACCGAGGGCCCTAGATGGTGCCTTTAGAGGAGGGGGCTGTGGAGTGGCAGAGTGGAGTCCACCACCCCAAGCCAAGGAGCACCAAGGGCAGCGGCAGCTGGCCAGCAGCCGGACAGTTCTCCCCGCAGGAAGCAGCCCTGCCAGGGGTCTTGAGTCTTGGGTCTTGAAACAAATGTAGGTCTGCTGTCCTAAGTTTGTGGAGCTCTGTACGGCAGCCCGGGAACAGTGCTCCGCTAGAATGTAGACCTTTGGCACATGCCCGTGTCTTCTGCGAGTGTCCCCAAGGGCCTGGCTACCCCCACCCCCCGCCAGGAGCCTCGAGGCTTCATCTTGAAGTGGCCTTGGTTTCGTCTTCTACCTCCATCAGGTGGAAGTGTAGAGTGTGCGAAGAGTAAACACCAGTGGCGCTGGAGGTGACACTTGAGGCCCTGGAATGCAGTCTGCAGGGACCCTGCACTGGCGCTCAGCACGAGGGCCTACCGCCCGCCCTGCCTGTCTCAAGCCTCTCCTTATCAGGCTGTGAGAAAGGCCTCGGTGACAGCTCAGACTTCCCTGCCTTTTCTGGGACTGACTGTGAGAGTGTATTCATTCTCAGGGTCTTAATTCCAAGGAAATTTATGAGCTGAACTCTTCGTGCTGAAACCAGAGAGCCACTGCCAGTAACCCCAAGGCTGGATTGAGAACCCCATTAAGTGCCCAGACTGGTTCAGTGATGTGAAACCTAATGCAGCTGTAAGAGTCTCCTTTTCCCACTCACTTGTGCCCAGTGGGTATGTTCTGCCCCCCTTCACACACACACACACACACACACACACACACCCTGAAATTGGGTTTAGCCAGGGTAGGGAGCCAAAGACTGAGGGGTCTGACATACTCAGAGCTGCTCTCATCTCAACCCCGTTCTTGGTTGGGCTCATAAACCAGTTTGTTCTGCTGGTTTGAGCTGCTTAAAAGTCTGTTGCTGAGCTACAGACAGGATATCGGAAAGAATTTGAACCTTGGAGTTAAGAAGACCTGGCCTCAATCCTACTAACAGCTCCCTGGCCTACTTCCTCATCTGCAAAAAGAGAGTTAATAACACCTAATTCACTGGGTTGCCATGTGCATCAAGTAGAATTACTCCCAGCAGAGAGGGGAGGTTCGGGAATATTCCTTCGCTCACTCTAGACTCTGGCACTGCCAGAGGCCAAGGAGGCTTCCATGAAAGGCAAGAAGAACAGTGACACTGGCAAAATCACCTCTCCACAACTCAGTCTGTCAGGCCTCTCCTTCCCTTCCAGTCACCCAACCCCTATACTTTCCATATGTTGCTCAGCTTAAAACACTTATCCAGACTGAAGAGGGAAAGGACTGGAAGAATGGCCTATTGCTCTACCCTGGGGGTCTTTGCTATTAAAATCCAGGCCTAGTAACTCCACTCAGCAATAATAGGTGTGAATTACTGTACACAACAATACAGACGAATCTCAGAAACATTAGGCCCAGCAAAAGCATGAGTCCACCCTGCCTGTGTCCAGCTCTAACAAATTCCAGGCAGAATTCACATAGGAAGACAGACCAGACAGCAAGTCAGGGGCAGGTGGGACTGAGGATTTCTTGCAAAGAGGTGCAGGGGAGTGGTTTGAGCTGAGGGAATGTTCTGTAGCCTTATTGTGTTGGTTGTTAGCCTATATGCATTTATAAAAAAGCAAAAAATGGCATCCATAAAAATGGATGCATTTTATGCATGTAAATTATATGTCGATAAGGATGATTTTAAAAGAAAAAAAGGACCTTAACCAGCTGGATGCTCCACATTAACCATGAAGAATAGAATTCAAGGAACCTGGAGGATGACAGGGCCAAGCTGTGGAGGATACTGTAGGAAAATGTCCTGTTTGGACTGAATTATTTGGTGTTCTTTCCAGAGGCAAGAAGCAGTTTAGGAAATGTGATTTGCACACCTGAATATCTAGGAGTTGTTGGCTACCTGTTGGCTCCCCACTCCCTCGTGTCAGATTTGGGATATTTATATCTATTGAATATCTCTGCATGCCAGGTACTTCCAGGTGGGGGCTCCACGGTGGACAAGATAGTCTCTGTCCTCATGGGAATTACAATTTTATGGAGGGGAGACTGTGATTCTCATATAAATACATGATGTTAAGTAGTCCTGGCAATGTAGGGAGGGAACAAGGCTGTTTCTCATGGGGTGTCATGTCCAGGGATGGCCTCTATGAGAAAGGGAGTTAGGCAGAGACTGGAGGTGGAGGGGAGGAGGCCTTGCCCATCTATAGGGAGGGTGTCCCCGGCGGAGGGAACAGAGGCGGGGCAGGGCCTGCTTGTCGGGGTCACAGGAAGAGGAGCCCAGGTGACCCAATGATAGCCAGAGAGGAAGAGCTGCAGGCCCACTCAGCCCTCAGAGTGGGTGAAGGTCTTTGACTTCCTTTCACTGTTTGACAATAGACTCTGGCAGAGAGGAGTCCTGTGGCCTGGCTGATGTTTTAGGAGGGTCATGTTGCTGTGTTGAGAAGGCCTGTGGGGCTGGGGGCAGGCTGGCAAGGTCATGAAGCCAGGCAGGCAGGGGGAGGAAGTCTGTCTGGAGCAGGCCAAGCCTTGAGGAACTGACACCTTCTGAAGATGAAGTCAACGGAACTTGTTAGCACAATGAATGTGGGATGTGAAAAGAAAATCCTTTGTTTTATGTGTTACCAACAAGAGGGCACTCATTACTATATTCTTTAAGCTAAATGACTAATGAATTAATTAATTGAATGACCATATTTTCAAAACAAAAATATGAGGCCCACCAGTACTTTGATGCCACAAAGTACAACTGGCAGTGTCAAGCATTTAAAGACCTCAAACTTGAAATGTCTGAGACATTTTATTTTTATATTTATTTATTTGTGCCTACAGAACTGGGGTACAGGCCAGAGGCTCACCAGAGACAGAGTGGGGAGCAGAACTGGCAGATCTCCGAAGTACACTGCGGGCGGGAGCAGCGGGTGGGTCAGGAGAGGTCTGCCGTGCCATGTGGTCACCTCTGGGGCAGGCGGGAATCGAACTCATGCGGAATCGAACTCATGCGGAATCGAACTCATGCGGAAGTGGCTTCAGATTCTCAGTGCTGTGCTTTAACCCGCTGCGCCACCAGGGAGGGCCAATATCTGAGACATTTTAAAGGCTTATGGAATCAACTGTGGGATGACGATCTGAAATTAGGACAGTTGTAAAATGTAATCATGACCAAATTTTCTCAACACAATCATAGACTATGCTTTCTTGTTGATTCTCTAAAGAATCACCAAGTAAGAAATTATCTCACAGCCCAGTCACTTGTACTGGGTTAGCAGTTGAGTTATGTGCATTGGAAAACTTTCATGGTCCAATGAGAGTTTGATGACACAATCCGATATCAAGACTTTGAAATTAGCATGAAGTCTGTCGATCCCTAGAGTGGTTTAGAATAGGTGATCATTTCACCAAAGAAGGGAAAATATCACAGGAGCATAAGTGACAACTGTCCCCATCTTGTTTTTAATACACCAGGGCTTCAAGGTAGAGATGTAAGAGGACTTCACTTCTGAAACTGTTTTCAAATAAACTCACCCTCCAAACTCCCAGATCTCCCACATCCTAAAGTAGCCATCTTGGTCAAGACCCTTAGAAAAAGAACAGTGACTTATTTGAAGTTTTCTTGTCAAGACAGTAGAACCCAGATAAATGCTTCTAGGGAGATGAGAAAGTCAGTAAATGAAGTTAACTCCCTGGAGAGCAGGGGAAATGTTTGGTTTTCCAGTACAGGCTGAGCTGAGATTTATTTTTAATATATTTTTTAAAATAGCCTCGATTACAATTTCCTGAGTTTACAGAAATAAGGATGAAACCCCCGTGGGAAGAACAGCATAGGAACCAAATTATGGTTGTATAGTATGATCCACTTTGGGATTTTTAGTGCCAAAGGACCAAAAAAAAAAAATGCACTCTTTATAAATGCACTTTCTAAATTTGTACAAAATACCTACTATGTGCTGGGCGCGTGCAGTGCTGCAGAGGAAGCAATCAGTGAATGAAAGGGCCTCATCCACTCTTCCATTAGCACTTTAGATGATCTCTGAAACTGACTCAAATATGCATTTGCCTCCCAAAGCCCTACAAACTCATGCAGATCAAAAGGCTCAAATCTTCGAGTTCATTTTAAGGACGCTCATGATACTCCCTGAGCCATCCTGGGTGTGCGTATCCAGAATGCCACTAAGAACGGGCAGGACGTCACTCTCCAGAAACAGTGTCATTCTGCCAGTACAGTGGTGGAGTTGGTAGGGGTGCCCAGGCCAAACAGTGGATCGGATGCAGGATTAGTGGCCCAAAGGGTGCTGAATGTTTACCACGCATGCTTCCAAATGCAGAGAGTAATGCTGAACTTGAGAGCTTCGATGTGGATTCTCTGGTCACCAAGCACGCAGGGGAAACAAAGCCCCACAGATGCATCACACACAATACCAAGCTTATGGTGAACCCACGCATTTATTCTCCTTGCCCCTTGGAGAGCACATAGATCTTCCTACACTGGAAATGGAGTTTGCCCAGAAACAGCCGCTATCCCAGAAGTTTATATCCAGGGAATAAACTCAGCATAAAAAAAAAATGCAAATTCAAAGTAAAAGAAACAAAAATTTTAAAGGCTTCATCCAAGGCCATCACCTTTGCTTCCAAATGTCCTTAGTCTCCTCTGGTAGGTGAGAGAGATGACTGCATGAGTTCGATGACAAGAAACCTTCCTCTCCTGACCCGCCCACTGCTCCCCTCAGCAGTGTACTTCATCAGTTGTCCTGTTCTGCTCCCCACTCTGTCTCTGGTGAATCCTCTCACCACCCCTGAACCTATGGCTTGTACCCCAGCTCTGTATGCATATCCCCCTGGTGGGGGATGCCAGGAACATGGCCACAAGGGGGAAGGCAAGGGGGCAAGAGGCGCTCCCAGCCTGCTTTGCAGCTGCATGTCCCACTGGGTTCTGGCGGCATCCCAGAGGTGGGCAATGGCGCTAGTGACAGTGGACACAGGAATCTAGCTCACTCGTTCCAAGGGCAACAGAGACCCAACCTGGTGGGAAGCTCCGGTGGAAAGACTCTGGAATGGCACTCAGTAGATGCCCCAGGGTTCCCACCACCCAGGACATAACACCCCAGCCTGCGGCAGGTGGGGAGCAGAACAAGGGCCTCTGGGCCTGCCACTTCTTGTCAGTCATTCCCTTATTGTTTTTTTTTGTGCTGCCCCAAACCACGACAGTTGAAACAACTTCTCAAGAAACTGAAGGGTGTGATGTTGGGAGCGAACCAAGGAAATAGCCACTGACAAAGGGGAGCATTGAGAAGAGAGGAGCATCTTAAAGGAGGATGAGAGAAGACCAAGCTGCCATCAACTTGCTGAAGACTTATCTGAAGACTCAGATATTTCCGGGTGTGGCTGCTCATTTTCTCATAACCAAGATTTCTCCTGGATCCCCAAGAAGGAACTGAATTGAGGCCGATGGGAATTTTTTTTCCCACTGTAAAAAATCCTGGCTCTCAGCCCACAACATAATAACAATGCTGTTGTGTGTGTGTGTGTGTGTGTGTGTGTGCGTGCATGTGGTTGGTATGTACATACTTTTTTCAATAAAACTGAATTGTGGCCCTCCTTAGTGGCACAGTGGGTTAAAGCACAGCACTAAAAAGCTAAAGCCAGGCCCTCCCTGGTGGCGCAGTGGATGACAGCACAGCACTAAGAAGCTTAAGCCACTTCAGCATGAGTTCAATACCCGCCTGCCCCAGAGGAGATCCACATGGCGTGGCAGACCTCTCCGGACCCGCCCGCTGCTCCCCTCAGCGGTGTACTTCGTCGATCTGCCTGTTCTGCTCCCCGCTCTGTCTCTGGTGAAGCCTCTCACACTCCACATCTCTGGCCTGTACCCCAGTTCTATATGAATAAATAAATAAATCTTTAAAAAAAAAAAAAAAGCTAAAGCCACTTCAGCACGATGTTCGATCCCTGGCCTCCCTGGCCCTGGAGGTGACCCACATGGCACAGCAGACCTCTCCTGACCCGCCCACTGCTCCCCTCAGCAGTGTACTTCATCAGTTGTCCTGTTCTGCTCCCCACTCTGTCTCTGGTGAATCCTCTCACCGCCCCTGCACCTCTGGCTTGTACCCCAGCTCTGTATGCATAAATAAATCTTTTTTTTTTTAAACTTAATTGTTCCATATTCCATAATAGTCAACTTAGCAAGGTAATATTTCCTAACTTTTAAGAATGCTTAATTATTGGTAGTAATATTTGAGGATGGGAATAACTACTCGCTGTGGACTGTGATGTAGCATGAGCAAACCGCAGCTCGGGGTAGTTAGACTGAGCTGGACTAAGAAAAGGGTTGGAGTTCAGGGAGACCCAGAGCTCCCCCAGTCAGGTAACTAGGGACTCAGGGCTGGAACCCCCATCTCCAGGCTCCTGTTCCCACATCCATCTATTCCCAGTTCCCCCTTCATTACCAACTTCAGAGCAACTTAAATAGCAAACTCCTTTCCACCCTGTATTGTTTAACCCCACACATTTACTCCCATCCACAAAGAATGGAAGACACTTCCTTGATATGCATCGAGCCTACCAATATTCCCTATATTCTGTATTTCAGGGGTTCATATCGTGAGGTCTGTAGAACACACACATCATGGATACAAAGATGGGCTTCGAGAACAGACCCTCTCTCCATTATCAGAAATATGTGTGCACGTTCCTTGAGAAAATGCTTTTATCACCTTCTCGAAGGTAAAAGAGCCACTGTTTACCTATAACTCTGCACATCTGTGCTCACAGCAGAGGCTGGTTTTAAAACAATGGCTCTAGAAGTGACCGAGAGGACACTGAAGGGACATATCAATTTAGGCCTGGCCGAAAAGTGCAGGATCAGTTAAATGGGGCAAACATTTCTCTATTTTGGCATTTTATTTGAAGCCTATTTGCTTACTACCAAAAAACCTCTATTATCTAGATTTTTCTCTCTCATTAAAATATTTCACAGAATAGTTTTAAGAAGAATAGATTCTTTCCAGCCGGTGTCATGGACTGGATGTATATATCTTCCCCAAAATGCCTTAGCTCCCCAAAATGATGGCCATTTGGAGCAGAGCCTTGGGATTAGGGAGAACTGGTGATGGGGTGAAAGCCCTTAGCAGCAAGACACTAGAAAGCTTGCTCTGTCCCCCTCTCTGTGGGCACAAAAAGGGGTCCCAACAGCACCCCGCCAGCTGCTGGTCACCTACAAGCAACAGAAGAGGCCTCAGAATGAAAGCGCTTGGCCACCAGCTCGACCTTGACTTTCAAGGTCAAGTCCAAGCCCAGGGCTTACTGCCCAGCCCCATCGAGGCTGCTTTGTTGTGGGAGCCTCAGCCCACTGATACAACCAGTTTTGTTTCTTTCCCATGAGAATGATAACTGGCACCCAGCAATTTCATAGTTTCCACAGTACTTAGTCTTCTTGGTCTCTCTCTCTCTTTTTTTTTTTTTTTTTTTGTCTTCATGACAGTTCCTCCAAGTGGATGTTAATATCCTCCTTCTATAGATGAAGAAATGGGCTCTGGAGCTAAGGAGCCGGCACACGGTTCCACTTCTGGATCAGTGCAGCCCCTGCACAGCCCAGCCCCCACCTCAGCTCCAAACTCGGGGGTCAGACCACCGCTCCTCCAACCCCTCCCTCTGCCCAGGGCCCTGTGCCCAGCGTGTGGCTGACTGCAAGGACAGCAGAGCCGATGCCCCCTGCCACGTCCTCCTTGGAGAGCTCGGCCTCCCCAGGCCTCACCCTCTGAGCTCATGGCAGCTGGTGTTTCTCTGCAGCCTCAACAGTCTTTTTAGACAGGGGCCCAGCTCCTCCCTTAATTTCCCTTTCCTGAATGAAAATGGCTAACAAATTGACCTCTCGGGGCCAGGCTGGCATCTCTTAGCAAATGTCTCCATTCTCAGCTCATTTTCCATGATTCATATGTGGTGCTGTCCTTGCATTTCTGCACCATCTGATATACATGACAGGCCTATCAGACGTTTCTTTATTTAAAATTAATCCGGGGGCCCTCTCTGGTGGTGCAGTGTGTTAAAGCACAGCACTATGAAGCTAAAGCCACTTCAGCATGAGTTCAATTCCCAGCCCCGGAGGTTGACCCACATGGCGCAGCAGACCTCTCCCGACCCGTCCACTGCTCCCCTCAGCAATGTACTTCATCAGTCGGCCTGTTCTGCTCCCCACTCTGTCTCTGATGATTCCTCTTACCACCCCTGCACATCTGGCCTGTACTCCAGTTCTGTATGCATAAATAAATCTTTAAAAATAAATAAATTCAATTAATCAGGGACTGTACCTTGTTTCTTGGGCTCTACCTCATTCACCAACTTAATAGCATCTAGCAGGCAAGACCACGCTCTAGTCTAAAGGATGCCAGGAGGGAATTCTGGCAGCTCTAGGGTCCTGCCCCTGCTCACTCCTACCCACTCACTCAGGACCCTTCTCCACATCACTGTCCTCTGACCACTTCCACTTCTAATCTGTTCTGTGCTGTCCTCTGTTTTAAGCCAGCATCTGTAGAGCACCTCTTACACCAGGCATGCATTATTTGCTTTATATGCATTATCTCAATTAAACTTCTCCTCCCAGGAAGAAGCTGATAAATACAGTCCCTGCCAGGACCACAGGGGAGATAAGAGTTAATGGATTAAGCCTGGTGTAAATCAGACTCACAGGAAGCCTGGGTCTGTCACAGCAAATGGAATAGTCGTGGAAAGGCAGGAAGGAGGCAGCGCATGGTCAGGTACAGCTGGGTGGCCTGTGGAGGTGGTTATGAGCCCGGCACCCCCCGAGCTGCACCTGATGGGGGCCCACAGCTGGCAACAGTGAATAACTCACCTTCAGACGGACAGATGGATTTTAGCCAAGTCCGCTCCCCTTGCTTTCCCAGCCAACAAAGTTTAACTCCTTTGTTCTCAAACCCTAGCACTGAAATCTACAGAGTCCCCTACATTTGGCACTTTGAGTCTCTCAACCCCAGATTCCCAGGAGCCCTCTTTTCTCGCTCTTTCACGAGTCACTAAACCCGGACTCCTTGCCTGCCCTCACCGATGTCTGTGGAGTCCTGTTTTCAATCTCTATCACAGGGGCTCCAGAGCCCTCTCTAGGCGTGGGGTCCATGCCCCCCATTCCTGGTGTGGAGAGGCCCACAGAAGCTGGTCCCCTGCCAGCTTTCCCGAAACCTGTGTTGCTGGGGTTGGGCTTGGACTGAGGGGCCCAGGCTGCTCCCCTGTGCGGTAACTATCATGCAGATGATGTCACTAGTGCCTCTCCAAATTGATGGATTTTAAATTCCACTTTTGGGAGGAGCTGAAACTGTAATTAGGTTAGTAGGTATTAAGCTTTGGTAGGGTTGGGCCTGAACAACCCTATTTTGTACCTGTTTTTTTTTTTTTAAACACCGTCTCTATACATATACATATATTATTGTTGTAATTTAAGACAAGAGGGGCTGGTTGAGCCATCTCCTTCATTCATTCCTGCCTTCACTAACATGCAGACCCACCTGAGGCCCACTTTACTTTGGTCTCCTTCTCTGCCCTGGCCCGCACCCCACTCATCTCCCCGGGGATCACTTCCTCAGGAAGCCTGACACAACAGGTCTGCACAGAGCAGACCCTGCACCAGGAGAGGCAAAAATGGAAAGGTCCTGAAAATAAGCTCAGCTTAGGACAGTATTGCCTTGGGAAGGCCTCTGCGCTGGGCACCCACAGGGTCTTGTGCTTTTTTTTTTTAAAGATTTATTTATTTGTGCATACAGAACTGGGATACAGGCCAAAGGCTCAGGGGCGGCGAGAGACTTCACCAGAGACAGAGTGGGGAGCAGAACAGGCAGATCTACGAAGTACACTGCTGAGGGGAGCAGTGGGCGGGTCAGGAGAGGTCTGCCACGCCATGTGGTCACCTCTGGGGCAGGTGGGAATCGAACTCACGCGGAAGTGGCTTTAGCTTCTTAGTGCTGTGCTTTAACCCACTGTGCCACCAGGGAGGGCCAGGGTCTGGTGCTTTTTACTCTTTCACGCTCCCTGCTCAGGCCTTCTAACAGCCAGTAACTCTGGTCGCCATCCCTGTGTACTGTGATGCAGGCCTTACAGGCCTCCTCTCATGTAATCCCCACAACCCTGCCATGAGGCAGCCATTATTTGTATGCCCACTTTATGAGGAGGAAATTGAGGTCCAATAAGGTAAATAAATCTGGTCAGGAGTGAGCCATCCGTAGGCCCCCTGAGGAGATGGGTTGTTCACCACCATGGGTTGAAATCCATGGTCACTCTCTTCAAGGTAATGTGGGTTCAGCCCCGCATGTGTGATGGGTCCTGGCCCTGCCCCGGACGCTAACTGCTCACTACAGCATCAGCCTCTGGGATTCATAGGAAATCAAGAAGCACAACTTTCCCTCACGCCAGGTGTCTGGTGGTATCATGTGAGAAGGAGACCCTGCCGGAAATGGGGCAAGACTGTGTGGTCTCCACGGAGGCTGTGCTGGCTCTTTGCACATTCTCTGAACATGGGCCACACATGAGGTTCTGTGCTAGGCTCTGGGGTGACCAAGTTTAAAATAAAAATGGAAGCATAGCCCTGCCCTTAGAAAAGGGAATCAGAGTATCTGTAGAGGAGACAGATCAGTAAATGTGTCCCGTAATGTAGGAAGTGCTCACCACAAGCAGCTAGAAACAGTTAGCAGTGACATATGTGGGCATTTGTTCTGGGTGTGCGAGGCACCTCAGTGTGGTAGAGTTATTCAAAACATGCAGGCTTCAATTTTCCTCAGCAATAAAAAGTGGATAATAGGGCCTACTTCTTAGGGTTGTTGGAAAGATTAAGCCACAAACATATGTGGAATGTTTAACAGGGATTGCTCCTGGTTCACTGGCATCTGAGGAAAAGCCAACCTCCCCAAACTGGGGAAGGCAACTTAACCTTTCCCCCCTCAACCTTCTGATCTATACATTTGGGTTAATACCTCTCCCCCATTTCTAGATCTATCAGTGAATGAAGATTGTCCAAAAACTCTGAGAGGTGGTAGGGAGACAAAGTGATAAAAGCCTCAGAGGACTCCCAGGACCCTAAGTGCTGAGTTACATAGCCCTGCTCTTCCTCTGTGGCTCTTCGAAGGGATTGGTGAGGGGTGGGCGGGACTGGCTCACAAGGGAGTTCCCACAGAGGGAGGCAGACCTGGACCTGGCGTATGCCTTGAACAATGGAGGACTCAATCAATCAAGGCCCTGTGGAACAAGAATGGATGAGACAGGTCATAGTGGATGCTGTCAGGGGTCATCAGAAACATCATCTTAGAGCTCCAGGGTCACCTGACCCTGGAGAGCACCAGCAGGCTCACCACTCATCCACAGTCCCAGTGGCCACCACGGCAACCTCCAATGTCTCTCCTCCCAGTAGAAGACACCAGGACTGCTTGCTCCCAGCTGCCTCTGTGGCACCCGGCTCCTCTCATCTCTACCCACCAGTCAGAACCCAGAACCCAGGTCTGGACCTTTGAAGACCTGTGGGCTCTATGACCAACCTGTGCCCAGAAAGAATATTTGAGAAACGCACTTGAAAAGCCTAGGATGCCCCCAACGGGAGTAGTCAGAGTAGCCAGTTGATTCTGATTAGTGTTTTACAGTCCATATAAACCAGAAAAAGCAAATAAACACTCCCAGTCTGACCCAAAGGAGAACAAATGAGGCAATTATGAGAAAATGGGGTGTGACCCTATAAATATAAGCCAGTAGAGCTGGAGAAATTCTCCTTCAAAGAAAGCCACTCATCTTACTCAGCTCCAGTAGGTGCAGTGGTTCCTGGGGGCACCTCTGTTATCAGCAATTGCAGACAGAGAGAGGGAAATGGAAACCATAGCTCCCAGCTAAACCACCTCTGCCCAATTACCCACAGCTGCTTATCGGTCTCCATTAAATTCATTAAATAGTAAGTGTTAAATGCCTGCCTAAATAAACAAGTAAAAAAAAAGTTAATTTCCTGGCAGGAAATTTCTGTGCCATTAGTCAGCAGCTCCAGTCCCTCCTCTGTCACTAGCCAGCACTGCCCGTGACCTTTCACAGTCACCTGCCTCAGCCCCCACCACCATCACCTTAGGCCAGGCCACTGCGTGTCTCTCCTGGACCACCATTCCCCAGCTCCTCTTTCTTCCCTCCTTCACTGGCTACTTCCAACTCTCCGTCTGAGTGTCCCCATGAACACATTTCCTCCTCAGCTTTCTCGCCTCACACTGCCCTTTCCCCTCAATGGTGCTTGGTCTCCCAAGATGGGTTCTAATGAGTCACACTTCTGAGTATATGACCCCATGCAGTTACCTCACATTCTGCATCTCAGTTGGCCCCATGACTCACACCAAATACAGCAAATGTAACACTGACTAATTTCTGGGGCGAGGTCATAAAAAGTCTTGCAGCTTCCACCCAAATCTCTCTGGAACACTCACTCTGGGTCAGATCAGATTCTATGAAAGAAGTATCTCATGCTGGGAAAGATGGCAGGTGAGCCACATGGCCAACTCCACGGAAACAGAGATGCCCAGCCACCCTCCACTATTACCGCCATCCATGGCCATGGGTCTTCAGGGACAGAGCAGCAGCTCAAAAGGCAATTCAGTTTTGCCTTGGGATCACAGCAGCCCCAGACACCAGTTGGGTGTAACCCCAAAGGAGAACCATGGAGCTAAACTCCATCAACCCAGTGAACTAGGATTTGTTATTTTAAGCCACTACATACTAGGGTGTTTTAACTAGGTCCCATAGTCATGCATTGCTTAACAACGTGGATACATTCTGCGAAAAGCATCATCAAGCGATTCTGTCGTGCAAACGTCATGGAGTGTAATTACACAAACCTGGAGGCAATGGCCAGCTCCCCACCCACCTCGGCTGCATGGTCCAGTGGTCTGTAATTGACTGAAATGTGGTCAAGCAACACACAGCTGAAATAGTAACCAAAACAGGGGGATACAGTGGTGCACAACAGTTCATGTCTACCCTCAAGGAAGTCTCAAACAGCAAGTTCCGGGTTGTGACAAGTTTGGGGGTGACAGGACAGCAAGGAGAGAGAGTTCAGTCCTTAGCAAAACCTGCTGAAAATCAACCCCCAAAAAAGCAGCCTGGTGAGGGCAAAAGAATCACATGGGCTTTTGAGCCCGAGGGAATTGCTCTCCTTAGCCTGGAACTCAGTGAATCTACCAGAGCTTATTGAATGATTTTAAGAAAGTGTCTCAAATTCTCTGAGCTGCAGCTTCACCTATAAAATGGGGATAACAGTACTTCAGTTTGAAGACAGTTGTCAGGATTAAATTAAGCAGTTTGCAAATTTTACCCTATAGCCGACTACATGGTAACATTCTCTACGTCACATGTGACTGACTATATTTATAGCTAATCACAGAAAAGGAATATGGCCTACAATAACCTGAGCTGGTCAAAGGTCATATCCAACTAGCACAGCAGAAAATGCCCCCTAGATACATAGTCATATGTCCAGGTTGTAAATTTTATGAGTAAACTATTCATTAGTTTCCGCTTTCTTGGGAAAGAATGAAGAAGAGACTTACTCCTTATACTTTGGTGTGAACTAAGCAGGAGTGAACTGGTTACACTTTAAAGGCAAGAAATGAGTGTGGCTTATCCTGTTTTGCCATGCTGATACCAGCTCCTGGAACATAAGAACTGCTAATATGAGCTGAAGGAATGAAGGAAGAAAGGAATGAATGAAGAATAAATGAATGTATGCATGCATGAGAAAATGAAAAGAATTCCCAACACCTGAGCACATATAAAGTGCCAGAACTGGGTTAAACATTCAACCTAGAGTGTCTCGTTGACTTCTCATCACCTCCTTGGAACAGGAAATACAGGGACTTCTGAGTGAAACCATTCTCCAACACCTTGTTTGACATTATTTCTAACACAGACTCAGGGATGATCTCTTCAAAAAAGGAAAATCCTGACTTAAGTGGCTGGAGAGAAGAGTTGCTATGCTAGCATTTATCTTCCAATCATTACACAAATTTGTGGCTAACCTTTGGAAGGTGAGATAAGTTGATGAAGGCAATAGAGCTGAGATAACTGTCCAGGATGAGGGCAAAGCATGTGGATCCCATCAAGAACTTTACAGAATATTTGAATTAAGGGATGGCAGGAATCTCAAGTCAGGACCTCAAATGAAATGCCAGGAGACTCCTTCAGAGGCTCTACACTTAACTTCTTGTCAAAAACAGAATGTGCCTCTCACCATCTGGGTCCACTCAGATGGAGGAATCACAGTCACTTAGACAGGGGACATTGAGTATAAAGACTTAGGAAGCAATGATGGAACCCCAGTGAAAGACATAAAGACAGTGTTGAAGTTTCTTCAGGGCTGACAGGAGTAATAGAGGAAAAACAGATTTGCAGGGGTTGGTGGGATGTCCTAAAGACTGGGTGTCACAATTTCCTGGAGAAGATATGGGAGCAGCCTACTGGATGGGGGAGCTCACTGGGTGCCCCGGCCAGAGCTACTTTGCAATCACCAGGCATGAAGAAGCTGGTGCTGAGGCTGATGGCAGAGGGTTTGGGGGTACACTGTGGGCCTGGAGCATGCAGCATCAACCCAGAGAGCCATGGGAAGGTGGTCACTGGGACTGTTGAGGCAGCACTGTCACCAAGACACTACATAGCCTGGGCATGAGGTGAGGGGAGAGATGTCCTCACAGATATGCACCACTGACATCCATGTAGCAAAATAAGAAGGAAAAAGCGGGCCCTCCCTAGTGGTGCAGTGGGTTAAAGCACTCACTAAGAAGCTAAAGCCACTTCCGCATGGGTTCGATGCCCGCCTGCCCCGGAGGAGATCCACACGATGCGATGCGGCAGACCTCTCCTGACCCGCCCGCTGCTCCCCTCAGCAGTGTACTTCGTCGATCTGCCTGTTCTGCACCCCACTCTGTCTCTGGTGAATCATCTCACCCTCCACATCTCTGGCATGTACCCTAGTTCTGTATGAATAAATGAATAAATCTTAAAAAAAAAAAAAAGGAAAAAGCACAGCATGCTAGAACTAGAGGGGACACCTATAATTTCCTTTCAATTTCTCTCCTCTGTCCTCTACTGACACAAGATCTCTCTCACCAAAGAGGATAAATGCTCAGAGTCTGTTCCATGATCACAAGCAGGTGTCGAAGGGTGAATGAGGGAGCTGAGGGCCAAACAACTGACATCTGCCACCTATGAAGTGGCAACATATGAAGAAACGGGGCTCAGGGAGGAGAATAAGCAATACTCTTGCCACATAGTCCAAAACCCACAATGAGGGCTCTTCTTGGTAAGGGCCTGCACCAGGGCCTGTGTCTGACAGTAGTATAGAGAAGGGGGCATGGATTTAGGTGCCCAGGTTTGCCCAGAGTGACAGCAACCTGTGTCTTTGAGGTCAGATGCCAGGATGTCCTAGAGCCATGTCAAGAGTGTCTGCTACTTCTAGAGCTCTACTTTGCCCTGCACTTGACTTTTGCTGGTTCGGGTCTGCAGAAACTGGGTGCAGTGTCAGTTGTTTCCTTATTATTATCTTAAACTAAGTTTCTAAGCTTGGAGGGCAGCTTTGCCTCCAGGGAGGATTGGATTCATCACACAGAGCTGTCAGAACTAAAGTCTCAAAGGGAACAAAAATATTCTCTCCCAGTTTTGCAAGGTAAAGATCTCAATCAAGGTCTCAGCAGGGGCATGCTCTCTCTAAAGGCTCCCTGCAGACTGCAGGCCACCCTTGGCATTTATTTTCTTGTAGACCCATCACTCCAATCTTTGCCTTCATCATCACATCACCTTCTCATGTGTCTACTATACCTGGGCCCAAATTTCTTTCTTCTTATAAGGACACTCCTTTTTCATTTTCTTGAATCATCCTTTCATTATGCACTTCCCATTTTTAACTCTCCAATTAAGACCAAAAACTCCTTCAAGGCAAAACCTGCTAGATCTCTCATCACCTGACATCCTGATGATTGAGTATTTCTTGATTGGTTAGCTCTCAGAGTTTGATCTGCATCCACCCCATGAATTCTGTGTGATAGAGGCAGCATAGGAAAGAAGGGAGAAGAAGGCTACAGGCTGGTGAAAAGAGGTAGGAGAAGAGAATTTGGTTCCAACAAATGAATGCTGATCTTCAGGGCTGAGTTCAAACAGTAGGTGACCCAAAAACCCGCAATCACCACCAGCAGAGTTAACATTTGTTGAGTGCTCACTATTAGGACACGAGTTAACTCACTTGGTGCTCGCCATCACTCTATGATGGTGGCAGTGGCCTCATCTGCCAGTACAGAACGCACAGTTTAGACACCTAGTGTGACACAGCCATAGAGCAATCATGTCACCAAAGTCCTATAGGTGACTTGTGGCCCTGCTATCACCCCTGGGTCTAGGTAGGATGTCCCTTTGCCTTCTCCTTGCCCCTTTGAGGTGTTTCCTACACCCTCCTGCACTGCCCAGAACAAACAAGGTTACTTTCTGCTCCACCTCAGTAGAGGTTTCAGGCAAATCACCCTCATTCTTTATTTGCTGTTTCCCAATTTGAAAAACCAAAGGTGGAAAGAAAGCACATCAAAAATCTAGGCTTCCTTACCACCTCACACCAGTGAGAATTGGCACATCGTAAAACAACTAGTAACAACAAATGCTGGCAAGTATGTGGAGAAAAAGGAACTCTCCTGCACTGCTGGTGGGAATACAAACTGGTCCAACCACTCTGGAAAACTGTTTGGAGGTTTCAAAAACTGCTGAAAATGGAGCTTCCATATGACCCAGCAATCCCACTCCTAGGAATCTACCCAAAAGACACAAAAACACTGATTCAAAAAGACACCTGCACCCCCATGCATATTGCTGCTTTATGTATATTTGGGGAGACATGGAAACAAACCAAATGCCCAAAAGTGGATGAATGGATTAAAAAGATGTGGTACATATACGCAATGGAATATTACTCAGCGATCAAAAAAGATAAACTCATGCCTTTTGCAGCAACGTGATGGCACATGGGTGATTTGGTGATGGGAAATCTGGGGGATTACAACTGAGATGGAAAAAGGCACAAAATGATGTAAAAATAAACTATTATAAAACAAAATCTATGTTTCCATGATTAGCAACACCAGCAGCTATTCTCTGGATGGACCTTATCGCAGCCCTGGGGTGAGGTTAGATGGGCTTCTGTGCCACTCCCAGAAGTCCCCTGGCCTTCATGCTGGCCTCCAGGGCCTCCCATCACTACCAGAGCAGCTTAAAGCTCTGCTTTGTCTGGTCTTTGTGTGTTTGGGCATCTGCTAAGAGGTAAATTATAAAATCATTGTGTTGCACCCCTGTGTTTATTTTGGCTCTTCTGTTGCAGGAGAGAGCCTTTGCATTCTTCAAAATCTGGGGATGAAAAGGAAAGGGAGCCAAGCCACTCCAAGCTGAGCTGGCGGGGAGCTGCAGCAGGAGGTGAATGAGTACGGCAGTATCGACTTAAGTGACTCTTATGGAGCAAAACAGGAGTCACACACCATTTCTCAGGGTGAGAACCCTGGGCTCAGCTTCAATACCAGCCACACCTGTCTCGGATTTATAAGGTGTGGCCAAAGAAGATGTGCCTACAGGAGCTGAAACTCCATCATATGAATTCATAATTGTTTCCTGTTTTAAAAAAAAGTACATGAGAAAATGGTGTGGGAACACACATTTGAAGAGGTGTAAACCTACCCCTCCCCCAAAATATGTACAGTGTTGCAAACTATTACCTCTATAAATAATCTAATAACACAAGAAAGGGGGCTCTCCTTGGTGGTGCAACTGGTTAAAGCACCACATTATGAGGCTCTCTGAATCCACTGCTACACAAGTTCGATCCTCCGCCAGGGAGCTGACCCACATGCACAGCAGACCTCTTCTGATCCGCCCACTGCTCCCCTCAGCAGTGCACTGTTCTGCTCCCCAATCTGTCTCTGGTGAATCCTCTTATGCACCACACCTCTGGCCTGTACCCCAATTCTGTAAGCATAAATAAATAATTGTAAAAAAAAAAAAAAAAAAAGAAAGGGGAAAACAATAGGAATAGAATCAAATGGGCACAAGAAAAGCTTTTGGGTGGAGGGAGATGTTCTAATACTGGATTATGGCGATGGGGCATGAATTTGTTTAAAAATTAACCTTGGTGATGGCACATGGGTAGTATGTGATGGGAAGCCCACGGGGATTACAACTAAAATGGAAAAAGGCACAAAATGATGTAAAAATAAACTATTATATAATTTTTAAAAATTTACCTTGTACCAGCAATCCCACTCCTAGGTATCTACCCAAAAGACACAAAAACACTGATTGAAAAAGATACTTGTACCCCCATGTTTATTGCTGCTTTATTTAAAATTGGAAAAACATGGAAGCACCCCAAATGCCCAAAAGTAGATGACTGGATTAGAAAGATGTGGTACATATATACAATGGAATATTACTCAGCAACCAAAAAAGAGAAACACATGTCTTTTGCAGCAACTTGGATGGAGCTGGAAAAGATCATGCTTAGTGAGATAAGCCAGAAAGAGAAAGAAAAATACCGGATGGTTTCACTCATAGCAGGAGTATAATGGACCAGGCAAGAAAATAACAAAAATAATGAACAACCATAGACCAGAGACATTCTATGGGGGTGGAGTGGGGAATGGGATCAAAAACGTGTGGGGGGAGGGAAATGCACGGGACTATGGTGGTGGCACAGGGGTGATTTGGTGATGGGAAACCCGTGGGGATTACAATTGAGATGAAAAAAAAAATGTGCAAGATGATGTAAAAATAAACTTTTTAATAAAAAAAAAATTTACCATGTACAATTTCATGTTATGGAATGATGCCTCAATAAGCTTTTAAATATTATTTTTTTAAGATTTATTTACTTATGCATACATAAGTAGGGTATAGGCCAGAGGTGCAGGGATGGTGACAGGGTTCACCAGAGACAGAGTGGGAGCAGAACAGGCCAACTGACTAATTACATTGCTGAGGGGAGCAGTGGGCAAGACAGGAGAGGTCTGCTGTGCCATGTGGATCAGCTCACTGGTCAGGGATCCAGCTTGTGCTGAGGTGGCTATGGCTAGCTTTGTGGTGCTGTGCTTTAACCCGTTGGGCCACCAGGGAGGGGCCCTAAATAATATTGGTTCAATTAAAAATGGAAATAGTTGCTGATTCCTAGGGCATAAGGGTAAGGGTGGAGCAGGATGGGGGGGGGGGGGGGGAGGCGCAGGAGATCAATTTAAGATCCTGAATCTGCTCATCAACAAAACTATAAATATCCCAAACCAAGAGAAAATGGGGTCACATATGTAAACAATAAACCCTTTGTTAAGACATTGGCTTCTATGTTTTTTCCTATCTTTTTAATGCAACAATTATAATGCATTAATTATATTTTAGTAATTCACATACTTCTAATTTTTCTGGGTTGTAATCCCTTTGAGAGTAGAACTGTGATTAACTAACTCTCTCTTCAGATAGCCAGGACCGTCGATGCAGGACACATGCTGAAAAGCATAGTATCTGGCAATTTCATGGCACGTACACTGGCAGCAAGTATACATACACTGGCCCAGACCTAAGTTGGGCACCTACAGACGTGACTAAGGCCTTGGAGTTCTCACTGTGCCAGACCACAAAAGGTTTTACTTGTAGCTTGATGACTGCCCCCACTAAAGACTATTATCCTGTTGGACCCTCCCTAGTGGCACAAGGGGTTAAAGAGCAGCACTGTGAAGCTATCCATAACCACGGAAGCATGAGTTCGATCCCCAGTCAGGAATGGGTCTCACATGGCACAGCAGACCTCTCGTGGCCTACCCACTGCTCCCCTCAGCAGTGTGTTTCAATGAATCTGCCTGTTCTGCTCCCCATTCTGTCTCTGCTGAATCCTCTTACCCCCTACACCTTTGGCCTCCTCCCCAGTTCTTGTATGCACGAATAAATCTTAAAAAAGAGACTATTATCCTGTTCTGAAAGTCTTAAAACCTAGCACTGACTTCAACTCTTTATGGATGAAACAGGGAGGTTTCATCCATGATGAAAATTTGCTCTGGCAAGTAATTTTCCTTCACAATGATGTAACCAGAGTTTCCAGAGTTTTCAGCTGCCTTTACACCAGCACAGAAGGTTCATCACCCACTTTCATACTGAATAATGAATACTCTGTGTGGAATCCTTTAAGCCATCCAGAGCTAGCAGTCCATTCCACATCAGACTTGGTTCCACCCTTTTCTTCCAACATGACAAACTTATTTTTTGGTTTGGTAGTAATTGTCTTGGTGCTAAGAGGCTGTTAGAAGTTTCTCCAAATCTGATCTAGGCCTCTCTTGAATTTTTGTTTGCCTTCAATGATGAAGATCCTTTAACAGCTTCTGTCTTCGTTTCTTTAGCAATGGAGGAACAGGATGTACCAAAGTGACAAGCAGTAACCATCACTGGCCCTGCCCTTTCCTGTCCTCCAACACTTTTGTTCCCAGACCCATCATGCAGTGTGGCCCCTTACTGGCATCATTAGCAATGGATTTTGCATAGAAAGGTCCACAATGAACCAAACAACATGGCGTTAAATCAAAAGGGAAAATGAGGCTATCAAGAGACAGGAAACATGAAGTGTGTTCCTGCCACTGGTGTAGAACACTACAACATTAAGACGGCTCTATCACTAGGCAATAGGAACATGGGACCACAGTCACATATGACGAAAATGCCATTATGGGGTGTGTGACTATATTCCAGAGGGCTGAGTTAAGGCAGTATATTCATTTAATAAGTTATTCTTACAAGATATTTTTATTTATTTTTGTTAGGTAAATGTATTCACATTGTTTAAAATTCAAAAGTTACTTGGAGATATATATGATGAGGAGTTTCCCTTCCTGGGCCTCCCCTTGCCAAAATAACTGGTTTCTCTCCCTGGAGATACCAATGTTACCTGCTAGATGTTTCTTGAAGAAAGAAGAAAAAACCTGGAACAGCTTGTGGTATGTTGAAATAAAGAAGTATTCAAAGTATGCTGGGGATATATCAAAAGGACAGGAAATGCAGCTTAGAGAGCCAGATATAGGAAGATTTGAGCATCAATAAAAATAGTAAATAAAACAAGAAGTAAAGAATATAAACTGACATAAATAAAGGAACACACTGCAAGTTTGACTGAGAGTGAAGTATTTGTATGCTTTCAAAATACCTCTCCACAAGATAGTTATTATTTACAAAAGGATAAAAAGTAACTTTACAGTGAAGAAGGCTGCATATACCACCTTAAACAAACGATGAAAGTGAACATCATCAATCAAAATCAGGAACCATCAACTGAATTGTCATAAGAACACATGAAAAGAACAATTCTCTGATACTCCATCAAAAATGAGTAACCCAAATCTAATAATGAAAGTACATTAGATAAACTCAAATTAAAGAAGGGTCTGAAGCTAAATGGCAATCATGTATCAACATTAATTTCCTAATTTCGATGGTTATATTTAGATTAGATGGGAAAACATACTTGTTTGTAGAAAATATAAACTAGTCAGGGATGATAAAACATTGTATTGACAACTTTCTTTCATGTGGCGGTAGCTTCGGAGAAAAAAGTTATTTGCTACACATGTCACTTTTCTATAAATGGAAATGGTTTCAAAACAAAAGTTAATTTAAAAGAAATGTGAATGGGGACATGTTAAAAGAGACAGGAGAGACTGTTCCCTCCAATTAGGGTTTAGGGACCCATAGGAGACTTGTTCAGATTCTAATAATGAGGGCAAGGAGGTTAATACACAAAATTACTTTTAAATCCCGTCAGAGATATTAGAATAAAAGAACCATGAATGAACTAAATTCTGAGTGTAATAAGGTCTTGTCTTCCTAGGAAATAAGAGAACCCTACATGTTTTATGATAGAGTGGTGAAAGGATGAAGAAGCCGGAAGGAATGAGGGTGAGAGCAGTAGCTGAACTTTCCACTCACTTTTAACAGTTGTGTGTGGACAGATACTCCAAGTACAGAGATGTCTTTACATTCACCCATCGCCTTTGCCAAAGGCACGAGAACAGTAACCCACATGTTCCGGGCAAGGTAGAGAGAGCTGAGAGAGCCCCTCTTGCATGCAGGTCCCCCCCCCCCACAAGACTGGGGGTGAGAACTGAGAGGAACCACTTGGAGGTACTATGGGCCTTCAGTGACAGTTGGATAGAAGCTCTCCGAAGACTAGAAAAGTTCCTTAAGGAACAGAAAGAGGTCTTCACAGAAACACAATACCTACCAGCTGGGCAGAAAGCACAAAACAGGGAGTGATGGCTATGGCTGATGAGGCTGGTGTTGCTGGTACCAGACCCTTAACGCTACTGAAGAGAAAAGTCTGGCACTGCCCTCAAAACATTTTAAACATGTGGTGACCTAACTAGAACTACAACTGCAAAAAGTCCAGATCCACTTTAACTTCAGATTATGCTGACTCAGTCTCCTAGAAGGAGGATCTTTTGTTGAGGAAACAGTATTTCAATCTCTACTTTCTGTTATATATAATGTCTAGCATACTATCTAAATTTACAAGATATACAAAGAAATAAGAAAATGTGCCATTAAGAAAGGAAATAGTTGATCAAAGCAGGTCCAAAGAAGACCCAGGTTTTGCAATTATAAAACAAAGACTAAAAATTTTTGATAAATATGATAAAGAAACTAGTGGAAGTGATAAACATGATTGTGAATAAATAAGCAATGTTAGCAAAGAGCGAGATATTAAAAAGAACAAGGCTAAGAATAAAAAAGATGATGTATAAAATAAGCCAATCACTTCATGATCTTAGCAGAAGAGTGGAAACAGCAGAGGAACTGATCAATCAACTTAAAGAATGATCAACAGAAATGATCAAAACTAAAACACAATTAGAAAAATCTGGAGGGGAAATAAAACAAGGCATCTATGATGCAGGGATGATATTAAATAGTTTACCATATTTGTGTTCCAAGGCCCAGGAAAAGAAAGACAAAATGAGACAAGAAATATTTTGAAGAGATAATGAACAAACTGATTACTCACTTAGTTTACAGAAACTAAGTGAACTCCTAGCAGGATAAATGAACTCAAGATATATCTAAGACCTAAAACAATAGAACTCTTAGAAAAAAATTGGGGACCCTCTTTGGTGGTACAATAGATTAAAGCACAGCACTGCAAAGCTAGCCACAGCCGCTTCAGCACCAGTTCCATCCCGAGCCAGGAAGGTGACCCATGTGGTGCTGCAGACCTCTCCTGCAGTGTATTTCATTGATTTGCCTGTTCTGCTCCCCACTCTGTCTCTGGTGAATCCTCTCACCACCCCTGCACCTCTGGCCTGTACCCCAGTTCTGTATGCATAACTAAGTAAATCTTTAAAAAAGAAAAAAATAGGACAAAATCTTCACAGCATCAGATTTTGTAATGATTTTTTGGATATGACATCAAAAGCACAGAAAGAATAGACAGAATAAGCTTCACAAAATTAAAAAATTTTGTATATCAAAAGGCACAAACAGGGGTCCTTCTTGGTGACTCAGCGGGTTAAAACACAGCACTAAGAAGCTAAAGCCACTTCCGCATGAGTTCGATTCCCACCTGCCCCAAGGTGACCCACATGGCGCGGCAGACCTCTCCTGACTGCCTGCTGCTCCCCTCAGCAATGTACTTCATCGATCTGCCTGTTTTGCTCCCCACTCTGTCTCTGGTGAATCCTCTCATTGCCCCTGCACCTCTGGCCTGTACCCTAGTTCTGTATGCATAAATAAATAATTTTTTTTTAAAAAGGCACAAACAACATAGTACAAGACAACCCTTTGAGACAAACTACTTGCAAATTACCTATCTGATAAGTATATAGAAAACTCCAAAAATTAAAAAACAACAAAAAATTCAAAAACAGGCAAAAAACCGAATAAATACTTCTCCAAAGGAAATTACTAACTGATCAATAAGCACATGAAAAGATGCTCAACATCAATAATTATTAAGAAATACAAATCAAAACAATAATGACATACCCATTAGGTTAGCAACTAACAAAAAACAAATGACAAAGATGCAGAAAAATCGAAACCTTTGTGTACTACTGGTGAGAATGTAAAATGGAATAAACACTGTGGAAAACAACTTAGTGCTTTCTCAAAATATTTTTAAAAGTACAATTGCCATGTGATCTAGCATTTCCCTTATGAGCACAAATTCAAAAGAACTGAAAGCAGGGACTCAAAGAGACACTTGTGCCTCAAATGTTTAACCACCTTTGCAGGATTATTCACAATAGTTAAAATGTAGAAGCTATCCAGGTATTCAATGACTGAATGAATAAGCAAAAGGTGGTAGATGCACAAAATGGAATATTATTCAGCCTTTAAAAAGAAGGAAATTCTGAATCTGCTACGACACATATGAATCTTAAGGACTTCATGCTAATCGAATAAGCCAGCCATTGTATGATTCCACTTATTTGAGGTTTTTAGAGTAGCTGAAACCATAATAGTGGTTGTCAGCGGGTGGAGAGCGGACAAAGGGGAACTACTGTTTAATGGGTATAGAGCCTCAGTTCTGGGGATGGATGGTGGAGATGGATAGTGAATGGTTTCAATACCACTGACCTAAAAAAAATACCATTGACCAGTACACTTAGAACTGATTCAGATGGCCAAGGTTATGTTCCATGCATTTTAACCACAATAAAAGCAAAAAAGTGGGAGGGAAATCCTGCATATGGATGCTTATATTAGCTTTAGTCATAGGAAGCAAAATTATCCTTCAGTAGTTAGCTGCATAAATAACTATGGCACATTTGGACAATGGAACAGCATTTAGTACTAAAAAGAAATGGGCTTTTTAAAGACATGAAAAGACACACAGGAAGCCTAAAAGTGAATGAAGCCAATCTCTGAAAAGGCTGCATACTGTAAGATTCTAACTATATGATTTTCTGGAGAAGGCAAAAGCCATGGAAGACAATAGAAAGATCAGCATTGCCAGGGCTTAGGGACCCAGGGAGGGCTGAACAGGCAGAACACAAAGGATTTACCAGGCAAAGCAAGCACTTGGATGATCCTATGACCCCCCAGAATGTACACCACCAAGAATGAGCCCCAAGGAAACGATGGACTTGGAGTGATAATGTCAATGTAGGTTCATCAAATGTCCCACTTTGGTGGAGGACACTGACACGGGGAAGGCTGTGCACAGGTAAGGGCAGAGGGTACATGGAACCAGTCTGTTCTGTCCTTTCCATTATGCTGTGGACCTAAAATTTCTCTAAAGAAATTATTTCTTTAAAAAAAAAAAAAAAGTAGGGCCCTCCCTGGTGGCACAGCGGGTTAAAGCACAGCACTAAGAAGCTTAAGCCACTTCCATATAAGTTCGATCCCCGCCTGCCCCGGAGGTGACCACATGGCGTGGCAGACCTCTCCCGACCCGCCCGCTGCTCCCCTCAGCAGTGTATTTCGTGGATCTGCCTGTTCTGCTTCCCACTCTGTCCCTGGTGAATCTCTCACCCTCCACATCTCTGGCCTGTGCCCCAGTTCTGTATGAATAAATAAATCTTTAAAAAAAAAAAAAAAAGTAAGTCTGCACTGGAGTTTGAAATTGATATCAGAATGAAATATAATTCTCTGAAAGGACTGCTGTCGGACCCATTCCCTACGACTACAGTCTCAAACTTCCCTGACAATACACTGCAGTTTAACATAACATGGCTAACATACTTCCACCTGTGGATATGTTTAGCTACTACAGTACCTGTCTACTACACAAAACAGCTGCAAAAGTGGAAATCAGGAAAGAGTGAGTTCAACATAAAGTTCTGGTATCTTTTCCCCACACCTCCAAAAAGCCATCCAGCAGGCCGTGGGTGCAGGTGCCCCACTGCGGGAACCATCGCTCCAGGCCAGAGGGAGGAGAAAACAGCAGCAGGCCATGGTGACCGGTGACTCAGGAAGTGTGGAGAGAGGAGCAGGAGGGGCAGGAGACACAGAGCTACTAACTTCCATAAAACTCTGAAGTTCATATGGGACTATAATTCTCAGCCTGAGACATTTCTCCTTTCCTTTCCCCAACACCCCACCCAGGAGATGAGCACAGAGCCAGGCTGCTCCTCTCTCATCCCCCATAAACTCAGGCTGAACCTTATCTTGGGAGGGGGGTTGCCTCCTTCTAGGTTACCCTTAGTGATCACATATTAAAATCGCGTAAGTTGCTTAAGAGGTGCGAAATACAGCTGACCCATGTTCCTTCTGAGAAAGTGCCTCGAACCTGGTTCAGACCACAATGGAATTTAGTAGGAAAATCAGTTACCTAAAACACATTTCTGTCCTCGAACATCTCCCACCACTCTTTTCAATAAGACCTCAGTCTTAAGATGTTAGCCCTGAAAAGTTAAGGTCCTTTTTCCTTTATGCAGGTATTATAAACACAATTCCACTAGAACTATTTTGAAGAACAGGAGGAGTCTGGGGCCCCCCTTTAGAGAGCTAAAACTTCATTAGCACATTATAAATAAGCATACATGTACAACTTACACATTACAAAACAACATGTGAACCTATAAACACACAGACCTTATCCTCAAAGAAAAAATAAATCATCTGGTTGACCTCCAAGTTTCTCTCAACCCTAAAATTCTGATTTTGTGTGAAGCTTCACATGAATATTGTGACAGCATCCAATTTACTCATTTTTGAAAAGACTTGGTGAAAATATAAACTATGGCAGAGATGGGCATCTTACCCCTAAACCCCAGTCCTGGCTTCCCACCAAACTCACTGACATGGAAACAGAAGTCACAGATCAATGATGATATCCAAACTTCTATTCATTTAGTCAGTGTAAGTTTGCCCCACAAAGTTCCTGAACAACCTTGGTGGATCTAGGAAATCATGGAAGATGCAGAAGAAATGAACAGGTTGTGACTTTTAACTATAAAAAAAAAAGTTTCCTTATGTTTCTTCAAGAAGTGACTCATTCCCTCCATTGAATGAAATAATATATGCCAAGTTCTAACAAGGCCCAGCACCCCAAAGTCTAAGGCCTTGTGAAGAAGCACAAAACAACCTTATAAATGTACACATAGAAATACATCAAATAAGGAACCTTTTCAGGGTTCCCACTCTCTTGACCCACCCAGAAAACACAACAAGGACATTGGCTTGCAGTTGGCACCAAATCTAAAAGCCTGGGTTAGAGAGTTACTAAGACGTCAGTGCCTGAACAGGAGTCGCTGGTCGCCTTCCCCCACAGGAATGTTTGGAGAACAGTCAGTCCAGAAACCAGTGAGCGGGTGGTTGGACCAGTATTTCTAAACACCAGACCTGACTGTTGCTGCTCTTTTGGATAATGGAGGCCAGTGTCCCATCACTCAGAGCTAAAGGGCACAATGCTAGGCAGAATGAGCGTGTAAGTAGTTCTCCAGTGAACTGGCATCTGTTCTTTTGACAGAGACTCAAGTAAGGACGAGGACAAGCTAACTAGGTGGTTACCCAGTGGCATGCTATTACTGTGGGCAGTGGGGAGCAGGGGGGTGTCTGTAGTCCTAGGTTACAGCCTTGGGTACCAGTTGGAGGGAGGGAGGGAAAAGAGGGCACCCACAGAGGACAGATGACTTCATTCAAATCCTATAAGGGTAGACTATTGAAAAGAACAAAGCTGCTTGTAAGCTGAAAAGGCGGGAATGTGACAGAGACTGTGGGAAGAAATAATAGTGGAATGCAATTTTTTTTTTTAGTCTATGTGAACTTCAGTTAACTTTGGTTCTTTCATTCCCCTTCTGGGTCAACCTAGTAGATTTTCTTGAAGCCAGCACCCTTCAAATACCTGTAGGTAGTTCTCACTTCTAGCCTGACCTTTATCGTTTAGTCACTATGGATGAAACCTCACACAAAGAGCTCTTGGAAATTATACAGTGTCCCAGACACCATTAATCATTCAAGTCTTTTTCCATGTGGGGTGTCTTTTTACCTTCTGCCATCTACTGGTGAAACTGAAAATGTATTTTCTCTCCTGGCAGTTGCAAATAGGCTGATATCTGAGAAAGCTCATTTGAGGAACATATTTCTGTAAAGGAAAGAAAAATTATAAATAATGGTTCAAACATTCCATAAGCATTTAATGAATAATATGCTGTGAAATTATTCACACATACATTATATTTAATGTAAATAGTAGAAGCTTGGACTCAAATTTGGTTTCAAATTTTTACTTGGCCCCTTACCAACTGTTTGATCTGAGCAAGTTACTTAACCTTCATCCACAATAGCAGTAACATTAATAGTAATGACAACAATAAAGTCTAATACTTCTTAATCATTGTAAGCCAAGTTCATTTAAACCTCACAACCCTGAAAGGTAAGTACTATAACTATCTGTTTCTTCAGGTAAAAAAAATCTGAAAACACAAAAAAGGCTGAATAATATTCTCAGCCTCTCATAGCGAGTCAGAAGAAGATTTGGCTCTATTGTTCATAATGGAACAATAATAATCACCTTGCAGCATTGTCCAAACACAGGGAAAGGTCTCAACACAAAGTATGTTTCAGAAAATGAGATACTGAACAGTCACTGCAGTCACATCCAGCCACGAGCCAGGTCGCTGCCCTCCGACAAGCAGCCACCACACAGGCCTAAGGCGAATTCAGCAAAGTGAGCACCAGCCTGCCCTCTCCATTGGCCTCCTGTGTATTCCTAGCACCAGAGCAGACCCTGGGAGGGAGCTGGGATTTGGGAGCATCATTGGAGACAGAAGGAATAGAATTTTGAAAAAACCAGAAAACTAGATTCAAGTACTAGGTTCAAGGAGGCAGACAGGCATTCTTACGTCGGTACTAATAGATGCAAGAAGCCCAGGCTCACAGGGGTGCCCCAACACAGGGTCAGATGGCCATGGAGTGATGAACCAGTCGGCTTTCCCACACTGCTGTGCCCCCTGCCCCTCAGTTTCTTTCAGCCCCTGGCAGAACCCACAGGTTAACAAAGGGTGACAGTGTGGGGAGCTATCAGGTGGATGGGTGGCTATGAGCAGATAAAAACTTCCAGAATATGAAGAGACTTCAGGGCCCACATCCTAGAAATGACATGGTCTCCATGTGCCCTCTTCCTGGCTTCCGCTTGATCATCTCCCTGCTCCAGGGGAGACTGTTCAGAGCAATTTCCCCAGAGTTTGAGTTTCTGGAGTTATTTTTAGCCCTGGTTTTAGTGCATACCTGGGACAGGTGAGGCATGAAAAGGAATGTGGGTGTAGGTAACCCTTGAATCTCTAGTGCCACGGTCTGGGTCTCTTGTCATTCCAGCTAAAGAAAGGAGACTCGCCCTGATTTATAATCTGCCCTGAGGCTGGATTCCACCTAAGAACTATGCAGATGAAAACTTCTAGGGTATTCTCTAATTTTGTCTTTGGAATGTACTTCTTTTGTATTTTTGGAATATTACTTTCTTGATGTTCTGCTTTGGATAACATGGATGTCCTCATTTTCTGTAACTGATACTACAGTCTGTGGTCTTCTCTAGCTCCATTTTCCGAGGCTGTGAGGAAACTGAATAGAAAAGGATGTGATTTTTATTTTTTCCTCTATCTGCAATTAGAAAGCTACCTCAGACACTCTGGCTCTAAGTAAGGTGTCTTTAAAAGGCCAGCCAACTTCTAGAATATTCAGCAGTTCTGAGGACCTGAGAAAGTGAGTATGATGTGATTGAGTCTATACCCTCCTTACAGAGCACCTGGAACTCTGGGTCCATTTTAGGCCTGGAAAGCCCACCCAAGTGGATCCAATGGGGTCCTAGCACCCCTTTAGAAGGCACAGAGGATTTTTCCTCACCTTTCAGTTCTACATAGAGAGAATAAAACCAGGCTAGCTACTTATCATGAAGCCATTATACAGACAGTTCCGCACTAAGTGGCTTTATGGTACAAGTAAGAACTAAGGGGAACATTTTCTCCAGGCCAGCATTACACAACACCCATTATTCAGAAAGAAGTTTCTATTATTCAATCATGGTGGGCTTGCAACTGACAGGGTGGGGAGGGGATGTTGATTGGTTGTATTGAAGATTTCAGTTTCTTCTACCAGGAAAGCAGAACTAAAGGATGGTACCCAAAGGGAATGGAAGAAATCTCCTCCTAGCACCTGAAACCAGTCCTTGGTAACTGACCACTAAGACAACTGGCATTTCACTTGAGAGGAAGTCAGTTTAAACTTCTCTACTTTTGCTTCTCAAGACCTAACTGCTGTCTTCTCAACACTTTCTTTGGAACCAACTCTACCATTTCCATTCCAAAAGGCAATCTTAAACTGCCAAGGGCATACCAGTCCAGAAAGAGCTGGTTGAATAGAGTTCCCCGAAAATGAACATCTACACAAACCTCAGGACATGAACTCTTGGAAAGAGGAGCTTCTGGGCGATAATTAGTCAAGACAAGGTCACGCTACGTGGGAGCAGGCCCTAAACTCACTGACTGCTGTCCTTAGGAAGCCACGTGGAAGCAGCTGCTCGTGGGGAAGACGCTTCCAAGAAGGCAGAGGAGCTGC